>NW_017731431.1:3593726-3650558 GCF_001890085.2 Hipposideros armiger
CACACACACACACACACACACACACACACAGATGCTTTTTTTTTTTGCATAGCCTTGTGTAGGAAACGCTGCTTAATGAGATTTGAAGGATGGATGTCTTTGATATCCATGCACTGACCTATCAAAGGGTCCTGGATCAATCCTTTGGGTTAAGCCATTGGCCTTTGTTAAAACCATGGCTATATTTATAATGAAAGAGAAAATGTAGAAAGAAAATAACCGGTTGTTATACTGTTGGGTTTTGATCCCCCATTGAGTAGCACCAAACAAGAGATTTACACACGTTTTAGAAAATGTATTATTACAAATACACATGTTCAATGATGTCATCCACATTTTGAAGAATACTTCATTAAAAAATAAGAGCTAAGTGTCTAATTTCAAAACATTCGTAAAAAATAATGGCTAAAACTGCTACAAGAGGATGCAACATTAAGACTATAATGACTATTTATATATGGTTTTTTTATTAATAATAAAAAGCAAAACTGAGAGCTAATGCTTTACACAGCCCAATATGATGTTCTAACTTATGGTGGAAGGGGAAATTACACTTAGAGGAATAGAAAATGGAGGGAAACATAACGAATACTAAACTAATACTGGGAAATATGCTATAAGACCAAGAACTTGAAAATGCTTAAGAATTTGAGAGAGAAAAATAAGCTGAGTATTGTTTTTATTGTTTAATTATTTATGAACATGCAAAAGAGAAAAAAAAAAAAGTCCTTCTGCAGTGGCCAGAAGAGGTAGGAAACGAGTAGGTTATAAAAATTATTTTTAAAAACAAGGCATCCTTGTCAGTGTCCCCAACTCATCAGCATAACTGCATATCAGTTTTATAAGCAATACTATCTAATGTTAAACAAATGATATTTTGCAAGACATTAAAATGCTTTTACATTAAAATGTTTTTTTCTTTATACACCATAACAGCGTGTCTATACCCAGTGCAGCTATCACCTAAGGATGACAGTGGCTGGGAAAATAGCCCTACCTGTATATTTCCACAGAAGCCACTCTCACTGCATGCTTTTCTTGGACACAAGGAACTGCAGAGCTATTTGATCCAGCCTGATGCAGGCCTCCACTCCAGCACCCACATCATCCTCATTTCTCCACTCTAACTCCTGTGTCAGTCTCAGCTCTTTACTACAGTTCCTTTCACCATCCCTGGTCCCTTTAGCCCTTATAATTAGCTCATCAACAATCCAAACTTGTGACTCTTCCTTGAATGTCACTGTAGCTATGGTCATGACAACTTCAGCAAACTCATAAGAACCCTTACACCCAAGGACTGGAAGTAGCTCTGTCTGAAATAATAAATTCCCAAATCCCACTCTCTGATTATAATTCTGCACCCTTATTGCTTTTCCTCTGCATCATTTCAGCTCCACCTCGTTTCTGGTTCCACACTACCACCCTTTTTTCCCCAGTACATTAGCTCTCTCTTGGATTCACTATTCTCTCTAACTGAGACCTCAAGATACTGCAGCCCAACTACTCCCTCCCTTCCCCCCCAGACCCTGCACCCAAGGAATTCAATGTAACACTTCAGCTGTTTCCACACCTGGGCTGCGCATGGGGTACATTGCTTTCACAAACCTGTTCCCTAACTTCAGCCCGCGCCGATGGAGAGCTTTGGCTCTCCTTTACCAGTCCGTAGTCAGCTGTTTCCTGTTCCTCTGAGTGTCCATTTAACCTACTCACTGTCTTCCTCAAAAGCTTTCCCTAATGACGCGCCAGCATATTTTCAATCAACAGCTCTTTGAAAAACAAAACAAACAAAAAAGCCCTGATTTGTAGCATTTGCTGATTTTCAAACTGCAAATATTCCCACTGTGGCCCATATCAAGGTACCCACGTGACATCACGGAACACAGAGTGGGGGAGGAATGCGTAGTAAGCAGCACAGCTTTTATGGGATTTCCACCAGATACAACACTGCGTCGTTTCTCAGGCATGATCGATTAAAATAACCTCCAGAGCACAGATAATAATAAAAGGTAGCAAAATAATTAGGAAGTGATGAATTTTTACTATTTATTACCTTTGTTTTAATATAATTTAACTGTAAATTTATGTAATTTATGTTATAATAATAATGGCCATGTTTAACAACGGACTCATAAAATTCCTAAAATCTTAGCCATTAGTTCTTGCTAGCCTCTGCTAGCTGGTGCCAGCACACCCTGGCCTCACCCACTGCAAACCTTCATTCCTCTTTGCCCATGAGCCTGCCTTAGTGTTTATTGAGAAAACAGACTGTACGTGATTTCCTTAATTTCTTGCCCCTATATCTACAAATTCCTTTGCAGTTTTACTCCCTTTGTTCTCATTTACAGCTGTCCGAGGAGTGCCCATTATTCTGTTCAAGATGAATTCTTTCACCTCAGTTATTATAATTTCCTCCCACTGACACCGGAACTGTGTGTCCTTGGCACTCCCTCTCTTTCCTGTATTTCCAAATGCTCTCTCTCCCTTAACTCCATCTGTATAAACATATTCAAGATCCCCATTAATGAAATTAAAAATATCTCTTGACCCTGACCCTGAGGCTACCTCTAGCCATCTGCATTGCTTACACTTGCATATCATTTTTTACCAGAAATTCCATAGGAAGAACAGTTCTTATTATCCATTTCTATAACCTCATCCTTGTTCTTTGCTTTTTATCCCCCTGAAACCTGATGACATTACTATGGGACAAAAAGCATGAATCACCTCTGAAATGTCAATCTTCAAAGCTATTTTCCAGTTCTCAGACTGCTTTAAAAAAAAAATCTTTCAGCATTTGACCCTGTAGTACCTTCCTACTTTCCTTCTTAAATTGTCTTTCCTCTGACTGTTGTTTGGCCCTTGGCAATCTTCAAACCTGTAACAGAATGGGCAGGGCATCCTCTATGAGCACCCCTGCAAGGACCATATAATCAACCTGGCCTCCACATACCTGGAAGGATGCTCACCAAGAACACTAAATATTTGCTGCAACTGAGGTTAGGAGAGCCTTAGTGGGGAGTAGAGAAACTTTTTCAGGTTGCCATGAGAAGGAGGACCACTTGGCAAAACAAATGGCTCCTGTGTTTATCCTCACTTAAGGGATTGCTTCTGATTGTTGCATCCCAGCAGTTGCACCCAAGACCCAATACCTAGACAAAAGAAAATAACACCATCCAAGGAGACTCAGAAGGGGGAAGATTTTCAGAACACTCAGACAGGTGACGCCTATTGAAATAGAACAGAAAACAGAGGTGGAGGCAAAACAAAGCTTGAATAAAAAATAAGATCACTCAGGCAGATTCAAAGTTATATTTGCGCACACACACACACACACACACACACACACACACACACACACGAGACAACGCGTGCTTCCAAAACATTTGTGATTTCGAATTAGCTCATTAGCTGTTTTCCTCCTCTAAATCCAACCCAGGAGATGTCTCAGAAGGGACAGGGGGTGGATCCTGGAACTTAATATGAAAGCTGTGAGAAACGCTGATAGAGAGAAATTTGTTTAGGTTGTAGCATCAGAGAAAGCCAGTAACTTCTAATAAGAGAGGACCACATAACACAGGCTCACATGAATGGCAAACACCAGAAAGATAACATTAAATGCTGCCCCAAAACTAGACAATAGGATAGTACTGAGTGGTGGTAGGAGGGCAAATGCTGGTTTAGACAGTAATCTAGCAGGCTTAATGAAATCAAGTAGTTAAAGACCCAATGACTGAACAATCCTGCTTCTGAGTGTTATCAGGGCCACAGGATACAGTTGTCCAGATTGTATGCTGTGAAGTTCCAAGGAATCTTTTTCACATGGGTATTGAAAATGTATGGCACATAAGAAATGACCTGAGTCTTACACATGTACACAGTTCAAAAAAAATGTTAAGTTGTTACATTTATAACTAATTAAAAGGTAGAATGAAAGCGTGAAAAACCTTTTGATACAAATACATATAATTAACTGAAATAGATGGTTATATGCATTCCTGATAAAAGGGTAAAATATAGAAATATTTTATAGCTTACCTGTTTTTCAATAAAAATCATCTATTATGGTTACAAATTTAAAAAAATGTATGGAGGCAAAAAAAAATGTCTTTTTTTAAAACAAATACATATACATAGAATCGTATCCCTTCATATCTTGCTTCTTAAATTATTTTGTCTTGACCTATCAATGAGGATTTTCCCCCTGACCTCTCATAATTCAATAGCTGAAAAATGGCTGTTTCCATCTGTTCCACTCAGAGTGATCAATATTTAGTTAAGTTCATGCATAATAATGAATATATATCTCCCAGAACGTGCTTTGTCAAATTTTGGGTTATAATTTGGTCCAGGAGCAGGACCTTGACAGAAGGGTATCTGCATTTTCATTTTATTTTACAAGGGATGTGGGAATGCTGACTGTCTACTTTTTACTTTTTTCTCCATATTATTGCTTTGTAAAGGGAAGCATTCTGCCACAGTGAAATAGACATGTGTTTCAGAAAATTCTCCCTTTAGGCCCAAACATGGGCTAACTTCAATAAGTGAAAGTGGCATAGTTTATAGAATTGGTTTCTCACTAAGTACTTGAGTTGAATCAGCTTTTTAGATGCCTTCAGAATTTTAAGGCAAGCAAAAGAAAAAACATTCTTCCAGCATCAAGAAAACACTTTACCACAGATAATTGCCCCATTTAATTTGCATTCCAATGCATACCAAACTGAAAAATAGCAATACTCAGGAGGCCAACTGGATGGAAGACTTTCTATTAAAGTAATAAAGTGATAGGTGAACAAGAGGGAAAGGAGGAAGGGCTGGGAGGAATGACTTGGCGGAGTCAACAACGTGTTGGCTAAAAAGTCTCAAGTTCAAGTTATCAACCTTTATTCCTGCCGTACTACCAGCATCTCTTCTGCCAGGAAGAAAAAAAAAAATCCAGACAGCCTAAAAAATCAGCCGACAAACCTCATTATTGATGGCGTCAGGTGGTAGATCAATGCTGGAGGAAAATCAATGGTAAAAATATTTTTCAGTAGTGCATACAGATGAAGAGCCTCAGCAGCATTTCTTGATGAAAACCACAAAAGTCCGCAGCCACCCCCAAGAGTCATCGCTTCATAGGAGGCAAGAACTTATCTGGTGCTCTAGAGATACTCATTTGCTCTATATTATTTCCTGTGTTGTAGAGGGCATAACTGTTTGCTATGGGAAACACACACACACACATGGAGATTCCACTGAAAGTAAAATGTAATTTCTCACATAGCATTTTGCTTTAAAAATATTTACTACATATATGGCTGTTTAATTAAAGACTGGAAAGTTTAAGAATTGGAAAGCGTGCCAAAACTGAAGAGCATGTCAGTTTTTCATTTGAAGAGAGTTTGTAAAAATAACAATCACGGCATGGAAAGATACGATTCTGGAGGAAATTCCATGTCAAAGTTTGCTTATTTAAGAATGAGAGAATGATAGTGAAACAATTTTGAAAAATCAATCTGATTTATAGCCTCTAGTACCAAAATACCCTTACACTGTATGATAATTTTCTTTCAAAATCATAGTCCAGATCAGATCATAGTGATTCCTCTCTTGCCCGCTAACTTGTGGATCCTATGAAGAAGTTATCAGGCCCAGAATATTCCTGGGTGAAATGGGGAGTTGGTGAAAGTGTCTCACTAGAGTTAGGTTTATTCTGTGGCTAATGAAACATAACTTGATGTTCTCATTAATGCAGGTGACTTCCACATTTCTGAGAGGAGCTCTAAAAATCTCATATCCATAATTGTGAAGTCATTTTCCTAAAGAGGGTCTTCCAAAATTGCGTAAGCTTCAGGAGCTATAACACTTGAATTTGCCTTTGGGTGTTACCCAGTTGAAGTCCACAGAGATAAAGATTCTCCTTAGTAAATAGATGAGTACCTATTATTCTGCAGGATTACATCCTCCTCAGGAGAGAAAAACTATCTTCTTGAGACAGGCTATACGACTTGTCAAGGAGAGGGCAAGGAGAATCTCACTTTAAGGGAAAACAGTACATAATTCCCAACAAGTCTTCATTTACCTGCTCACAGGAAATGAAGTACACTTTACCAAGTATTACTACTGTGTCATTTGTAAACTTCATAACTTCTGGGTTTTTATTTGTATTATACATAGACTATTTTTACATGTTGTTTCAGAGTAAGACACTCACAGTTTTCTTCAAGGCTGTAAAAAGCCAGGAAGCCTATGTCCTTCCCAGAGACAATTTTGGATGAATAAGACTAGAAAAGGCAGTGGCAGAAATGTGAAAGAAAAAAATAAACTGATGAAGTCCAGGGGTCTCTGGGAAGATAAAATCAAGGGCAGAAGAAGCAAGATCAGAGTGGCTGAAAACCTTTGAGCCAGCATGAATACTTCCTCTAACACCTCACACTGGAGTCAACCCCTCAGGAAATCCCATTGGCTCTTACTCTAAATTATGTCCAGAACATTTTCTCTTGTCAACTCGTCTACCACTGCCATTCTGCTCCAAGCCATTATCCTTTCTTGTCTTATTATTTCAGCAGTCTCCTAACTATCCTCCCTAATACGACCCTTCACCTCCCCACACCTCTCTTCATTCTCTGCATAGCAGTTAGAGTGATTCTTTTATAGAAGTCAGATCATGTCTTTATCTGCTCAGACTAAAATCTAATCCTAAAATTGGTCCTCAAGGTCCTTTGTGGTCTTCATTCCCTACCTCACTCCCCTGTCATCTTTCTGCCGTACATTTTACTTTTTTCTCCCTTGACTGCTTTGCTCCAGCAATACTGGTCTCATTGGTACTCTTTGACCATATCAGGCACACTTCTACCTCAGGGCCTTTCCACTTGCTGTTCTCTCCAGATAGCCACATGGGTCATTTCCTTCCTCCTCAGGTTTGGCTCACATGATACCTTTTTTAACCAACACCCTGTTTGGCCATCATATCGAAAATCGCAGTTTTTCAACATTGCCGATCTTTCTGACCTGACTTACTTTTCACATTAACATTGATTATCATCTATACTTGTGTATTTTATTTTATTTTTTTTATTTTATAATTGTATTTTTGCTCATTGTCTGCTACTCCACTTTAGATAGTCATGTCTATGAGGGCAAAGCACTTTGCCTTTTGCTCACTGTTCAGTTCCCAATGCCCAGGATGGGACTAGCACTAAACAACTGTTCAATAAATACTTGTTGAATAAGTTAATGAATGTCTGAGCAGTAGAATCATACATGTGGGGTTCTCTCAATTAGCTTCATATTGTCTTCAGTATAAATTTAAAATCTTTGGCAAGGCAGACGTGTCCTTCATAATTTGCCCTCAGATGGTTTTTCCAGACTTTTGCTTACCATTCCCTCTCTGTACTCTGCCAACCAGTCAGGAAAAGCTATCTCTCCATTATTTCCTTAACATGCCAGGCACTTTCATGCCTCATTCTCTTGCTCACACTGTGCCGTCTGCCTGGAAAGTCTCTTTATATCTTCTCTTCATTCTTTCCTTAGCTAACCCCTGCACATCTCTAGAGACCTAATTCCAATGCCTTTCCCTCTGTGAAGTCGTCTGTGACTCTCCTAGACAGAATTAATTAATCCCCACACAGTGCTCCCAGAGTAGATTTTATGTGTCTCTTTTAAAACAATCAAATTATATCACAGTTATTTATAATCCCAGCATGGAATACAGTGTCTGACACATAATAAATATTTGCTGAATAAATCAATATCTCAGTGCTCCATCTTTCTAGGCCCAAGACATCAGGTTAAGCCAAAATGTTTGGCTACTAATTTCCGACCAACCTGGCTGTAACATACTATTGTGGTTATTAATGGTTAATATCCATTATGCACTCACTACACACCTTACACTGTTTCAAACATTACAAATATGATTTTATAACATCATCACAAGTGCTTTCTTTATAAGTACTCACCTTATTTGTTATTAGAGTTGAGGAAACTGAGTCATGAAATGGTTATTAAAGTCTGCTTCCTGAAAATATGCTCTTAGCCATGAAGCTGTAGCATCTCCCGGAGAAATGGCTTACTCAAAATACTGTGCTGAGTAAAAAACTATCCATCTATACAACATCATCCACTTTCTCGATGTCATTAGTAAAACGTATCTTCACAAGGCATATAAATCTCATTGGATTAAAGAATATCAGACTAAATAGTGGTCCATTGAAAATATTTGGGTGACATTTCAAAGTGAGTATAAACTCAAAGATTTATGGTATTAACTAAGGAAATGCTCGATATTTTAATAAATGTTAAAAGAATGGAAAAAGTATCATTCTGAGTAGAAATTCTCATAAAAAAATTCCCTCCTACACAGGACATATTAGCTCCAAAGAAAGAGTGAGGGTTTGTCACTATACCAATCAAAGCCACCACCACCTAAGTTGCCCTCATTGATCTCAAATTACTTTTTAAAGGGCAGGGTTAATAAAAATACAAAAACAAAATCAGCGCATGAAGCAGGGTGATAGATTTATGAAGGGTTACTCTCTTAAGAGAGTTGTAAAAGGAAAGGGGAACATTATCACTTATATTTAATAGCTCAAAAACACTCTTAGATTTTAGTTCCATTTTAAGGGGTAAGAAAATTAGATTTTAAAAGTTAACTGGAAATTCCATTTTTCAAACATCACTTTATCCTAACAAGTAAAAAACTGACCAAACCTGGAAATCAACAATCCTTCTTAGATGTGTGAAAGAAGTAAGGTCACAGAGCAAACTGCTGTCCTCAGAATTGGAGAGACAGGAGAATACTGAGAATCACAGCTTACTATAGCAGAAACCCATGAGCAGAAACCTCTGCAGGACACAGTATCAAGACAGGCAAACCTAAAGCTTAATTTACAAATTGTTTCAGGCTCAGTGTGAACAACTTTGAGAGTTAAAAACTCCAGGGGGACCTAGTCAAAATGGAGACCACACACTTTGGTGAATTTTACCTCCAGAAACTTTATCAGGTTTTCACAGCAAATATCAGAGAAAAATCCTCACATGTTTCTGGCAGGGAAAAGGGAAAAGAAACCATTTTGAAACATGTCAGAGCCTTCTGTTCTTCCTAACAAGGCCTACATTCAAAAGAAACTGTTTTAAAAGGCCCTAAATGATTGAGATTTTTAAAGAGCGTAACAACCTGACAGAAAGACAACACTCAACTCTAGCCCATTTTAGCCTTCCAATCCCACCTAAGGGTGCACAGAGACTGAAAAGCACAGGTGACATCCGCTCTTCAGAGACAGAGACTCACAAAAAGACAGAGACCTAACCATAGGACTATAGAACATTTCCTCTCCCTCCACTTCACCAACACATTACTAAAGGCCAGTTTATTGAAGTACCTTTTATATCCTGCCCAGCTTTCAAGAAAAGAAATTACAAAGCATACTAGGAAGTAAAAACATGGTTTGAAAAGACAGAGCAGGCGTTAGAAACAGACACAAATATGGCAGAGATAGACTGGAAATAGACTGGGAATTTAAAACAACTATGATTAATATGTTAAGGGATCTAATGGATAAAGTGGACAGCATACAAGAACAGATGGACCTTGTAAGCAGAAAGATGAAACTTCTAAAAAGAACCAAAAATAAATGCCAGATTAAAAAAAAAAAGACAGAAGTAACAAATAACTTTGATGGGCTCATTTGCAGACTGGACATCCTCTTATCTTGAGGATATCTCAATAGAAACTGTCAAAACTGAGGCACAAAGAAACAAAGACTGACAAAAAGAAGGGAATATACAAGGAATGTGAGACAACTACAAAAGATGGGCCATGAAAACATAGGGAATACCAAAAGAAGAAAAAAGAGAGACAGAACCAAAGAAATATTTGAGGTAATAATTTTCCCCAAATTAATGTCAGATAACAAACCACAGAACTAGGAAGCTAAGAGAATGCCAAGCGGGATAAATGCCCAAGAAACTACATTTAGATATACCATATTCAAACGTCAGAAAAATCAATGATTTTTTTTAAATCTTGAAAGAAGCCACAGTACTAAGACATTTTAGCACAGACAAGAATTACTTCTGCTCCTCCTCAGACACATAAGCAATGAGAGTAGAATGAAATAGAGTGTTGAGAGAAAAAAACAGCCACACTAGAATTCTACACCCTGAGAAATTATATAGATGAGAGACTCAGATCTACATTAAAAAAGAGCATTAGAGAAGCAATAAGTGAAAGTAAAATAAAAATATTTATTTCTCAAGTTCTTAATTGATCTAAAGATAGCTGTGTTCAAAATAATATATTCAATTAAGCATGCTATGCAGATATGTGTTTGTATAAATATATAAATACATATACATATACAGTAATACCTTGGTTTGTGAGCATAATTTGTTTCAGAAACTAACTACTCATATTGCAAGACATCGCTTGTTTACCAAGTTAAAATATATTAGAAATGTTTGCTCGTCTTGCGGAACACTTGCAAACCAAGTTACTCGCAATCTAAGGTTTTGCTGTATACATATTTATATATTTACACAAACACATATATACATATATATGGTGCCAAAAATACACATTTTAAGAAAAAAGTATACATATTTAAAAGGAAAAAAAACTATTAAAATTGTAATACTCAATATACACATATACTGATGACAAAAGATGAATACAAGTCATGTTTGACTTTTGCAATTACCAAAGGTGCTCAAAGTAGTTACCATCAGATCCCAGACACTTCTTATTATGGTGAACTACTACTGCCTGAGCAATGCTGACCAAAGTGTCTACTTGTACATGTTTTTTTGGCACCCCCGGATATACATATATATCTGCTTATATATAAGTCAAATTAAGTCAAATGAATAACAACAATGACACAAAGGACAGGAGGGAGGAATTATTATTATAAGGAGCTCATAGTACCCATGAAGTGATATAGTGCCATTTGAAAGTAAACTTGGATTGGTTGTAAATGCATATTGCAAACTCTAGGTAAACCATCAAAAGTAGGGGGAAAAAAGGTATAACTGATTGGCTGCAAACAAGAAAAAATTGAATTATATAAAATGCTCAATAAAACCATAAAGGGGTAAAAAAGGGAAGAAAAATTAGGAGCAAAAACAAGGTTAAGAAACAAAAACAGTAAAAAAATATAGTAGATATTAATTCAATTGTTTCATTAAACACTTTAAACGTCAATGGTCTAAATACACCAATTAAAAGACAAAGACCCAGAAACTAGATTCAACTATAGGTTGTCTATAAGAAACCCACTTTAAATATATATTAAAAGTAAATTCATGGAAAAAGACACCAATTTTAACACCAATCAAAAGAAAGGGGTGTAGTTGAATTAATTTCATACAGAACAAATTTCAGAGGAAGGAAAGTTATCAGGGGTAAGGAGGGACATTAAATAATGATAAAGGGGTCAATAGTATAAGAAGTCATAGTGATCCTTAACATGTATACACTTAAGAACAGAGTATAAAAATTTGTGAGGCAAAATATTTTTAACTAATGAACATGAAAATACAACCTACTATAATGTGTAGGTTGCAGTGAAAGCAATACTTAGAGGGAAATTCATAGCATTGAATGTATATATTAGAAAAATATAAAATCTAATATCAATAATCTAAGCTTCTAAGTTAGGTAACTTTTAAAAAAAGGCAAATTATTTCCAAATAAGCAGAATAAAAAAGATAATAAAAGTTAGAACAGAAATCAATGAAGTTGAAAATAAGAAATCAATAGAAAAAAATCAATAAAGGCAAAAGCTGGTTCTTTGAAAAGATCAATAAATTAAAAAGTTTGTAGCCAGGCTAACTATAAAAACAAAGACAGAAAAGACAAATTATTAGTATCAGAAAGGAAATGGGCCATCACTACTAATTCTACTCACATTAAAAGGATGATGAAGATTATTATGAATAACTCTATGTACTAAAATTGGATAACCTAGATGAAATGAATCAACTGATTGAAAAACACAATCTGAAAAAACTGATGCAGAATATCCCTCATAAATATTAGAAAATCAAATGCAACAATTAAAAAGAATTGTACATCACAACCAAGTTGAATTTATCCCGGACATGAAAGCCTGAATCAGCATCCAAAAATCCATTAATGTAATCCATCACATCAACAGGCTAAAGAAGAAAAATCACATCGTCACATCAATAAATGCAGAAAAAGCATTTGACAAATGCAACACTTTCAGAAAACTTTTTTTTCCTGAAATAAAAACTTTCAGAAAATTAGATATAGAGGCGAGCTTCCTCATTGTGAAAAAGTACATCTGTAAGAAACCTACAGCTAACAAAATACTTACTGGGGGAAATTCTAAGCTTTCCCACTAAGATCAGGAACAAAGCAAGGATGTTCCCTCTTACCACCCTTTTTCAACATCATACTAGAAGTCCTAGTTAATGCAATTGGTGAGAAACGGAAATAAAAGATATGTGTATTGGGAAGGCTAAAATAAAACTGTCTTTGTTTGCAGATGACATGATCATCTATATAGAAAATCCAGATGAATTAAAAAAAATACTCCAGAATATAAAAAAAGTGGTTATAGAAAGGTTGTATGATAAAATATTAAATACAAAAGTCATTTGTTTTCCTATATACCAGCAATGAACAAGTGGGATTTGAAATTGAGAACAACACCATTTGCATTAGCACCCCCCAAAAAAGGAAATATTTAGGTATAACTATAACAAAATATGTACAAGATCTATATATAAAAAACTACAAAACTATGATGAAAGAAATCAAATTAAAACACGTGGAGCAATATTCTATGTTAATGGATAGAAAGAGTCAATATTTGTAAAATGTCATTTTTTTCCAACTTGATCTACAGATTCAACAAAATTCCAATCAAAATCCCAGCAAGTTATTTGGTAGATATTAATAAACTGATTCTCAAATTATATGGATGGGTAAAGACCCAGAAGAGCCAACACAATATTGAAGGAAAAGAACAAAGTCAGAAGACTGACACTACCCAACTTCAAGACTTATTATAAACCATTTATCTTAGCACAGTAATCAAGATAGTGTCTTATCATTGAAAGACTAGACAAATAGATTAATGGCAATCCATAGAGAACCTAGAAATAGACTGTCATAAATACAGTCAACTTTACAAAGAAGCAAAGGCAATACAATTATGAAAAGATAGTCTTTTCAATAGTGCTACTGGAACAACTAGAAATCTACATGCAAATAAATGCATCTAGACATAGACCTTATATCCTTTAAAAAATATTTTAAATTGCATTATAGACCTAAATGTATAATGCAAAACTATGCAACTAGAAGATAACATAGGAGAAGAGCTAAATGACCTCATTTATAGCAATGACTTTTTAGATATAACACCAAAGGACTCATCTATGAAAGAAGCCATTCATAAGCTGGGCTTCATTAAAATTAAAACTTCTACCTTGTGACAGACACTTTGAAGGGAATGAGAAGACAAGCCACAGACTGGGAGAAAATATTTGCTAAAGGTATTTCTGATAAAGGTCTGTTATTCAAAATATTCAAAAGACTCTGAAATTTCAAAATAAGAAAATAAACAACTCACTTTAAAAATCAACCAAAGACCTGAACAGACACCTCACCAAAGAAGATATACAGATGGCAAATAGGCATATGAAAAGATAGTCCACATTACATGTACTTAAAACAGCAGTGATATACTACTACATACCTTTTAGAATGGCCAAAATCTAAAACACTCACAACAGCCAATGCTGGTGAGGCTGTGGAGCAACAGGAACTCTCATTCATTGCTGATGGGAATGCAAAATGGCGCCGCAACGATGGAAGACATTTTGGAAGTTTCTTAAAAAACTAAACATAGTTTTATCATGCAATCTAGCAATTGTGCTCATTTCTATTTACCCAAAGGAGTTGAAAACTCATATCCATATAACCCGCACATGTATGTTTATAGCAGTTTTACTCATTATTTTCAAAACTTGGAGGCTACCTAGATGTCTGTCATTAGGTGAATGTATAAATAAACTGGTACATCCAGGCAGTGGAATATTGTCCAGTGCAAAAAATAAATGAGTTATAGAGCCATAAAAGGATGTGGAGAAAACTTGAATACATATTACTAAGGGAAAAAGGTCAATCTAAAAAGGCTACATAATTTACGAGTCCAACCATATGACATTCTGGAAAAGGCAAAACTATGGAGACAGTAAAAGTATTAGTGGTGTCCAGTGGTTAGGAGTTAGGGAGGGATGAACAGGTAGAGCAGAGAGGATTTTTAGGGCAGTGAAACAACCATATATTATTTTATAATGGTAGAAACATGTCATTATACATTTTTCAAAACCCATAGAAATATACAATATCAAGAGTAAACTCTAATGTAAACTATGGACTTGGGTAAAAATGGCGTGTCAGTGTAGGTTCATTGATTGTAACAAATGCACCACTCTGGTAAGAATTTTGATAATTAGGTAGGCTGTGCATATATTGGGGGGCAGAGAGTATATAACATCTCTATACCTTCCACACAATTTTTCTCTAAATCTTAAACTGCTCTATATAAAGTTTATTTTTTTTTAAGTTACCACTTCAGTACAAATTTTTATCTATAAAACTTATAGTTTTTCTTTATAACTACCTGTTTTAAAAATAATCAAAAGAAATGGTAAGACTTTTTAAAGGCTGTTTCTTATATTAATTAATTCATACTTTTATTAAATGTTTTGTTTAGGAATAAATTTCTTTTACAATAACTGTGTTTAGGTCTTGTCCTCTTTGAAACAGAACTCTTTTTCTGTCTCCTTCTTTGTTTTGAGTTGACAAAAAACACATTTAAATAAATTGGATTATACAGAGTACATTTTTTAAAAATAAAGAGAATAAACTGTTTTTCTTTAAATTCTGCTAGTGTTTTTTAAAACATTTATAGGGTGATGAAAAAATTCATCTATTTTTCAAATTCTTAACTGTTCAAAAGATAAAATTTCAGATCCCTCTTAACAGCACAAAATGGCTGGGCATCACCTCTCTAGAGTGTATGAATTTTGGATTATGTCATAAAAGATGACTTTTCCTTGATTGAGGAAAAAGGTGGAACTAACCTAGGGCATGAACTCCTGGGTAATTCTATAGATAAACACTTTCAGAAGAACTGTAAATGTAATTTTCTGATGAAAATTTAGGCTTTTTTTTTTTAAAGCCTTCCAATCAAAAGTCACCTGAAAACTTCTGGAAAGTGAATCTGGAAGATTGAGAAAAATGGCAGGAGATTTCAGAGCAACAAGAGTATTGGAAAAGATTTAGAATTATTCTCCTGCCTGTCCTTACCAATCTGGTTTACATGGTGCCTCACAGAAATACTTCTAATCCATAATAATGAATGGGAAGCTACTGTTTAGCATGGCTCAGGTCAAGTATAGGTCCAAGCCCAAAATGCTGTTTACATTCTTTTGTGTTTGAATTTGGATTCAAATACTCTTCTTTAGGAAAAGTTGTATCTACTATGATTTAAAATTTCTTTTGTGAGACAGATATGCCTGTAGTAAATGGTATATGATTTATTAATGTTGTAAACACCACCTCTTCAACCACCTTCATGACCACTAGAGCCCGATTTTTTATTTTTTTTAAGGTAGATAAAGTCATAAGTAAGTCATAGTCATTTGGGAAGGGAGTCCATGGTGTCACAAATGTAGAAGTTATATTTCTTCCACCGTTTCTCTTTCTATGTGCAGAGCTATTTACTCCACAGAAAACAAATTAATCATAAAAAAATAAGAGTCAGAAGAGTCTCTTTGCAAATACTTACAGTAAAACCTTGAATTGCGAGTAGCTTGGTTTGCAAGTGTTTCACAAGACGAGCAAAGATTTCTATTAGGTTGGTGCAAAATGGCAAAAACAGCTATTACTTTTGCACCAACCTAATAATACATTTTAACTTGGAAAACGAGCAATGTCTTGCAATATGAGTAGTTTGTTTCCGGAACGAATTATGCTCGCAAACCGAAGTATTACTGTATTCATTTTAAAAACACACACACATACACATACACACAATATAGCAAAACAACATCAAAATCAGTGTTTCATTTCTTGATATAACATAATGTCTTGCTATCCAGCAATACTTCTTAAATATGCTTTTCTCCCTGCTGTGGCATACCTGGTTTACTTTTGCTTGCTTTTACTGAAAGAGATACCACTAGAGTGGGCTTTCTTTTAAGAAGTCTTCTTATCTCTGGTCACAATGAACTCATCGGCATTTCCAATCTAATTGTGATCTTAAATGATCTTTATGGCTTGTGTCCTATGGCTGGTATTTCTCTTTTCTGCTACTGATTTCCACAGCTACTAAATGTGCTAATTAAAGAGGTTAGGGGATATATAAGGGATCATATAAATTAAACATCAAAATGTAAAAGATTATGCCCTTAATAGTGAATGCTTTAGGAAAAGATGCAATATATATAGCAACTTCACTAAGAAAACATATTTCAATATTATTTTTGTTGACATTAAGTGTCAGTAATTAAAATTAATTAATGATTATAAAGTCATTTACCAATCTAACCAGTATCCCAAGATTTTCACTGGGAAAAAAAAATTACCATCTGTAAGCTCCTATGATAGGGAAATATCATTTTCAAAGCAACATGAGAAATGTTTATTTGGTGGGACTGATTAAAAGCATTATTAAATATTCAACTCCCCCACTTCATTTCTTCCTCTTCTTTAATTCTGCTAGCAACACTGACAGATAAGATCCTTACATAACCAAATGCAAGCAAATGTATACCTAACCTCATAATCTTATAGAAAACTATTCAAAAAACTAGAAAGGAGGCTAATAGCTTAAAATTCTTTTAAAATTCTTAATGGATAAGGTACTACAACAAAAATGAATCTTATATCCTATGATAGAGCATTTTCTCTTTGTTAAAACAGGAAATATTTATCACCACACGAATTAAGTTTTGGATTATTTTATTTTTGTTTAATTTTTTTCTATCAACTCTACAGCAGACACTGAGATCATAGAGGTGTGACTAAGGAATTACATCTTCAGTTTCCTTCCAACAAGGTGACCACTCTGTAAAAACTCCAATTCTCAGAAACAGTGACTCATACCCTGATCAAGTGCATTAAAGGTCATCTAAGTAATGCCAGGAAAGGATGTGGCTCCCTGCCAAGGCTTCTCTTCTCAGCTTATAAGTGGAAATAACGTTCATGTTTCAAATGAGTACATGCAGTTTTATTTACGAACTTTAATGTTTTAGCCACCTGAGGATGCATATCACAAATGAAGTATTCTGAACTAGTTCAGCAGCATTGGAACATCAAGAGACTGAGATTGGTGACGAACAGTCACCATGGAAGTGAGATGGGAGCCTGGTTTGATATGGAACTAGAAGCAAAAAATTAGTACATTAAATAATAATCATATTCTAATGCCTTTGCAACATTTCCTGACATGAATGACAAGAGTAAAATATCATTAACAAGGCTCTATGATTTAACGGAAACACTTTTGAAGAGAACATTGGCTTTGGTCATTATTCCATTAAATATACCCAATTGGAATGATTGGTAAATGGCACTTGACTGCTTTCCTATCTTTACATTTTAGCAGCGTGGTGGGACTGAACTTTTCAACTTGTGTCCACGTGTGTTTTTTACTGAACAGTCCTGTTTCACATTTAAATCAGTGCCTGGGATAGTGCTATGGGGGCGGGTGGGAGACAGAAATGTTATTGACTTGGTGACTATTTTAACTAAAAGTAAAAAAAAAGGCATGTCCTTGTTGACAGCTGAAGTCACCACTTGAGAATGTATGTATGATTCAACTTACAGAAAGATTGCAAAGTAGAAAAAAACAAGTAGGGATGACAGAACAATGGTTGTCTGCACAAGATCACAAATGTAACTGAAACTATCTAGATTCTGCTATTGTATAGCTCCAGTACCAGTATTCCTTGTCTCTTTCCTTTTATCAACTTCTTCCTACATTTATTCTGCTGTCCCCTCTCTCTCTCTTTTCCTAGCAAAATCATTCCATATGTTAAAATTCATTATGGATCTACAAAGAAACTAAAATGTTTGCCCCTTTGGATGCTGCTATGAATGAAATCACTGGCCTAAATGCCTCTGTTCCTTTCATTTTCCATACACCACTGACTTCCCTGCCTTTTTCTTCTTTGACCATATTTTCTGGAAAAATTCTAATTCTTAATTCTATTTCTATACCTGCAGCCTTGCTGTATGTTGCTGGAGAAAGGCATCACAGCCACACAGCCTACATGTTTAAATTGAGTTTAAGGTCACGACCATAAATATTAAGGGTTCCCCTACTGATGCCCAGCAGTCCTACATTTCACTTATCCATTCACTAATCCACTTTCCTAGGTGATGATTCTGTAACTTCTCTTCCCAAACCTCCAACACCTCCTCCCCCATTTCTACTCTCAGGCAAAAACCCTGCTTTTTACTTCACCGAGAAAATAGAAGCAGTAAGAAGATAACGTCCTTGCACTCCAGCTACCTATCTACCAAATCTCCATGATCTGTACTCATGTATTTGCCTTTCTTCCTCTCACAACAGATAGACTCCTAGCGCTTATATGGTTATCATCTCCCCTTTTGCATTAGGCCTCAGGATTTATTGTCCACTTGGGCACATTGCTCCAGGAATTTTCCCCTTTGATCTGCTTCCTCAATTTTTCTTCTTGCCCTCAGCCATATAAACATACTGCTCATTTTCTTAGCTCTATATTCCCCTCTGATTCCTTTTTCCATTCAAAGCAAAAATTCTCAAAATAAATTGTCTATAATTCTTCCCTAATTTTTCTCCCCCTACACACCCTACCACTATACCAATATGGTCTTGTAGGTTGTGGATAATGCACAAATCTCAATTCTCAACTGTTTTAGCCATCAAAAGCATTTAACTCAGTCTCTCTGTCATATTCAGTACACTGTTTACACTTGGTTTTCCTTCAGCTTCAGTGACAGCTTCTTCTCAGTCCACTTTGCTAGGACCTTCTCACCAATATCTTGACAGTGCCAAAGCTAAGTCCTTTGTTCTTACCTCTAGCCACATTTATTTTCTTAGACGTCTCATTCATTCTCTTTGAAAACTTATCCAGGTTTTAACTACGACGTAGATGCAGGTGACTGCCTTATTATACGTTCAGATCAGACTTCTTTCATGAACTCCAGACTCTTATATCCAACTATCTACACAGCATCTCTATTTGGATGTCTATTAGGCATCTCAAATTTAAAATATCCTAAACTGACTCCTTATATTTCTTCTCAAATCTACTCAACTCACAACCTTCCCATATCAGTTTACGACAGCTCCATCCATCTCATGGCTCAGGCCAGATACTATAAGCCATTAACTCCCTTCTTTCTTTCACCCACCAAATCCAATCATGAGAAAAATTCTGATTTTCTTCTCTTTCAGACCAGCCTGATAACTGATCTTGATTCTTTCCTGTTCCCTTACAGCCACTTTTCAACACAGCATCGAAAGTCATTCTTTTAAGACTGGTGTTCAATCCATCATGCTCCTGCTTAAATTCTAATGATTTTACATTTAAGCCCTAGTAAAAGCCAGTAGACTACAAGGTCCTATATGATCTAGGCCCCGTACCCTCTGTGACTTCTGGTCCTCGCATGTTCCTCTTGCTCACTCTCTTCCGGTAACACTCTCACCCTGCTGCTCCTTGCATGGAGCAGTAACTCAGCCTTAGGACTTTGGCCCTGCTGTTCCTCCTGTCTGCAATAATCAGCCCTTTGGGTATTGCGTGTCTGTCTTCTTACTAACTTCAAGGGTATGTTCAAATGGCCCCTGATCAGTGAGCTCTGCCTTGACTACCTTATTTTAAATTGTACCTGCCCCCACCCTTTACTTTCCTCATGCCCCCTTGCCACGGCCCTGCTTCACTTATGCTTCTATTTCATAGAATGTATTATCTAATGCACTATTTTTTTCATTTAATTTTTGTTTTTCCTATTGTATTATTGGTATGCTAGAATATAATCTTCACAAAAGCAGTCACCATTTGTCTATAGTAATGTGCCACTTAATGATGGGGGTGTGTTCTGAGAAATGTGTCAATAGGTGATTTCGTCCCTGTGTGAACATCACTTACACAAACCTTGATGGTATAGCTTACTGCACACCTAGGCTGTATGGTATACCACTGTTGTCTATGTGATCTGCCATTGACCCAAGCATCATTACTTTGTATTACTGCTGTTTGGTAGTAGATGCTTGACATATATTTGTTTAATAAACACATAATGTATACTTATAACCTGAGAAAATGTATTTCCAAATTAAATTTGAAAAAATAAAAGGAAATAACTGGGAACAGAAAGAGACTAAAAGTCTGTAAAATATTTTTCAAAAGAATTCACAAAAGAATGAAAAGGAAAATGAGCAAAAGTAAAAGGGAAGGTTAGAAGTTGAACTTGGGAAATAACTGTGCTTCAAAGGATAAATTGTTTCCCAATTTGGTACAATAATTTTTAAATTGGATAAAATATTTTTAGCATTAAATGATATTGTTGAAATTACTTTTTTCATATTAATATACATTTATATATATATATTAATATAGAGTATGTGTTAATATATGATAATTAATATACAATATTGATTACAAAATGTTAATAGTAATT
This sequence comes from Hipposideros armiger, assembly GCF_001890085.2. Lineage (NCBI taxonomy): Eukaryota > Metazoa > Chordata > Mammalia > Chiroptera > Hipposideridae > Hipposideros > Hipposideros armiger. Next base: position 3,614,416 of record NW_017731431.1, read on the forward strand.
AATATGTTAATAAATGTTAACTTGTAAATAATACATTACTATAGTACATATAGTATACATATTATATGTAAAACTGCTCTACTAGTTTTCTCCACTAATGTTGCTGGGATGCAAACAAAGCTGGCCAACAAGTGGACTTGCAGCGTTACCAACTGTAATTATCCCATAAAATATACATTAAATTTCCCATTTCCCTATTTCCTTGAAAATGGCACTTCCTCTGGGACAAATCCTGTGATTTTTTTCACTCATAATATATACAGATACACCAGCTTCCCTCGATGAGTTTGCTTTCTTTTTTATGTGGGTGCCAACCTGACATTTTTATGGAAAAGGGTCTTTTCATTTCTGACTATAGACTGGTCAGTCTACTGCTAGAGACTTCCAACACCTGGTAGCCATGACGAATAATTTGTGGAAATACATTCCCTATGACCCTATGTATTTCCCCCATAGTATTTACAATTGCGCTACTCCCACCTGCTCAGGCTCATTTCTGTAAAGTTACCTTCATTTTCTATTCAAGTCACTAATACTTGGCCTCCCAACTCCTCTTCCTCATTGCCAAGCTGTTGAGTTGGTTGGTTGTATTCTAGACTAGTAAATATTCAAGTTAATCAATAGTACCATTATTCTCCTGATCACTCAGACTCAACTTTTTTAGAGCCATTCATGACTTTTTCTTTCTCTTGAGATTTTTCCATGATTAAAATTGTTTCAAATTAAGTTGCATTGGGTTGTTTCATTTTTTTAATAAATCTTACTTCTACCACTATGTATTTATTTTATTAATCCTATTAGTCTTCTGGATTAAGTCATCTTGCCTCATATCTGAACTTTGATCATAACCTTTCACATAAGTCCATCCTTGATCTTACATTCTGCCTTTTCTAAAAAGTTCTCAACACCACAACCAGACTGCTCTTCCCACATGACTACAGTCAACAAATCATATAATATCAAAATTTCAATGCCTTTCTTTATATAGCATGATATACTAACCTCAAATTTTCCAGGTCAGCACAAAAGGCTTTTCACAGTCAGGGCTCACTCTCTCTCTCTCTCTCTCTCTCTCTCTCTCTCTCTCTCTCTCTCTCAAATATATAAATGCATAATTTCATATATATATATATATATATATACATATATATATACACACACACATATATATGTATATATATGGTATATATAGTATCCTTTATATATGTAGTATATACCTTTCACATATGTATTATTGTATATATGTATTACTGTATATATTTATTACCTTATATATACATATATATGCATTACTATGTGTGTGTGTGTGTGTGTGTGTGTGTGTGTGTGTGTGTGTGTGAGAAATCGCATGATGTGCCAAATGCATTGTATACCAAATTATGTGCCAGACATATTATAACCAGGGGGTAATCCCAGGCATCAGGAATGCAACATTCAAAATTGTCTCAACATTCAAAATTCAGACAACATAATTCAATGACAATCAATGTCAATAGGCTAAAAAAGAAATAAAAAGCTGAATCATCTTAGTAGATGCAAAAAATAATTTTTAAAATTTCAACATCTATGATAAAAATTTTCAGCATTTTAGGAATAGAAGGGAATTACTTCAATCTGATAAAAAGATTCTATTAGAAACTATATATAGCAAATCATATTTATTAAAGATAGAATGCTTTCCCCAAAGATCAGGAATAACATGATGATGTCCATTTATACCACTCCTATTCAAAACTGTACTGGAAATCCTGGTAAATGCATTAAGAAAAAAGAAATAAAAGACATTTAGATATAAAAGAAACACACAAACTTTTTTTTAACTCACAAACACCATGATCATCCACATAGAAAAACCTATGGAATCTAGCAAAGAGCTACTGGAACTAAAAAGTGAGTTTATCAAGGGCATAACTTTACAAGGTCTATTTTTGAAAAATCAGTAGAATTTCTATATAGTATAATGAATAACTGAAAATTGAAATAAAGAATACCACTTTAAATGGTGTCAGAAAACATTAAATACTTAGGGCTATATATACAAAACATGTTTAAGATTGAATACTAAACTTTTCTAAACTATTTTGAGAGAAATCAAAGAAGGGTTTTTAAGGATCAAAAGACTTGATATTGAAACATCATTTATTTCCAAATTTGAGTATTTTTTATGCAATTCTGAACAAAATCCCCACCAGTTCTTTCTAAAAATTGATGTGTTCTAAAATGTTTATGAAAAAGGATCTGGGATAATAAAAGTTATTATGGGGGGCGGGGAACTGTTGGAAAATACACTTTACCTAAATTCAAGACTTACTCTAAAGCTGCAGTAATCAAGATAGTGTGGTACTGAGTTGAAAACAGACGAATGGATCAACGGAACCAAATAAAGAGTCCTAAAATAAACCCGTATGTAGTCGGCAGCCTTTAAGATGGCTTGTGATGATTCATTTTCCTGATATTCACACCCTTAGGGAATGCATTCTCTTTGAGTACAGGAGTACTTATTGCTTCACTTCTAGTTAATAGAATATAACAGAAGTGATGAGATATCACTTCCAAGATTATGTTGTAAAAAACTCTAGCTTCAACCCTAGGTACTCTCTTGTAAGTAGATTTTTCACACTGGAAGAAGAAAGCTGTCTCTATGTAATGGCCTACATAGTAAGACAGTGATACCTCTGGCCAATACCCAGTGAAGATCTCATGCCTGCCAATACCCATAGGAGTAAGCTTGGAAGTTCGCTTGTTTGAGTCTTGACTAAAGCCTTGGCTAACAGTTTGATTGCAGCCTTGGGAGAGACCTGAGGCACACCACTTAGCAAAGCTGCTTCTGGATTCCTGACCCACAGAAATGTGAGATAATCAGTGTTTAATGTTTGCAGCCACTAAGTTCTGGGGTAATATGTTACACAATAGATAATAGAACATAGACAGTCAACTGGTATTTAACAAAGGTGTTGAAATAGTTTAATGGGGGGGGAAGTATAAGATTTTTTTTTCTATAAATCATGTTTGAACAATTGTACAATTAGGGGGAAAAAAAAACCAAAAAACAACTTAGACCCTAACCTTATACCAAATGAAACAAAACTACAAAATATATCCGAGACCTAAAAATAAAGCTTAAAACTCCAAAACATCTAATCTAAAAATATATCAAATATATAGCAAAATATATACCAAAAAAAATCATCATTGCAACTTTGGGTTACAAGATTATTTCTTAAACAGAGTGCAAAAAGCAAACTTAAAAACTGGATAAATCAGTTACCATTAAAGTTAAAAAATTTGCTCTTTGAAAACTACTTAAAAATAAAAAAAAAGCAAGACACAGACTGGGAGAAAATATTAGCAAAACACATCTGACAAAGGATTCATATGTAGAAAACTCCCCAAAATCAATAATAAGAAAACTAATAATCAAATATTTTAAAAGGGTGAAGATTTGAACCCTTCTATTCTGAGGTACAGATGGCAAATAGGTATAATATATGAACAAACCTCATCATCATTAATCATTAAAGCTAGTACATGCACAACATGGATGAATTTCACAATTATGCTAAATGAAAACTACTAGACATCATAGGCTGTATACCGCATGATCCTATTTACATAACATTTTGATAAAGGAAAAAAAATAGAAAGAGAAATCAGGCAAGTGGTTTCCAGGGGGCTGACAATCACCTACAGAGGATAATAGTTTTTCTTTCTTTGTGTGGTGGCAAAATATCTTCATTGTGGTAGTAGTTATGCAGTTATTCATAGTTATTCAAACTGATCTAATTATGTACCTAAAAATGTATATAAGGTAACAAAGTACATAAAGTAACATAACAAATTTGACATAAGAAAAAAAATAAGAGTAAAATAAATAGACTGAAATAAACAATGCAGAGATCAAATCATACAAAATGAGAAATTTGGATATTTCATTTAAATAGTTTTCAAGGACATACCTACCAAACTTCTAACAATGATTACCAAAATACAGAGATGTGGGGCTTGGAGAGAGTATTTGCAAGAGGGATTTTTTTTCTTTTTTCTTTTTTTCCTGTATATTTCTATATAATTTGGTTTGTTTTTAAAGCTATCATGTATTCCTTTTACTTCCTAATTAAAAAAAATACAGATAAATAACACATAGTCTAGAACTTGAGGAACTGTGGTATCATGAAAGTGATAGTGCATAAAGCAGGAAGATTGGGTTTGAGGGTGACAATAAGGAGTTTAGTTTTTATAATGTGGAATTGAAGATTTTGAAAATTAAGAGAGTTGAGGCTGGGGAATCGTGCATATAGAGGATATATTTAAATGCATGGCAGTGGATTAACTGGCCAAGAGATTGTGTCTACTGAGAACAGGGCCCTGAGCATGGGTCCCTAGAAACTGCCACTCAAGTATAGTCCGTGGACAGGCAACAAGGGCACTCCTGAAAGCTAGTTTGAAATATAATACAAAATCTTGGACCCCATCTCAGATCTGTTGAATCAGATTCTGCATATTAACATATTCCCCACGTGATTTGTATGCACAGGAAAATAATAAGCATTACTCCAGAGACCACCAAGTCTTGAGGGTCAATTAGAGAAAAATGGGTCAGTATGCAAGAGAGATTTAAGCTAAGGAATAGCATATTCCATATTTATGGACAACATGGCGTGAGTAGCCATAAAAAGTCCACCGAGGACATACCTTTCTATTTTCAAAGAAAAATACTGATGGTGCTAAATATCGTTCTTTTCTGCTAGTCCACTCTAATCATGTTGATTGTGCTTCTGACACCTTCCATTATCCTTTCCACAGCTCATTATTTTAGTAGATATTGTGCTGCTCTCTTCACATTGAACATGATATTGTTTCGGTAGCACCAGCAGCAACTTTGTGTTCATTCATATACACATATTAAAGAGTGTATTATCATTAATTATGCGCTAAAATGTTCTTGGCAACAGACTAAGTGACAAAACATTTGCTTTTGTCAGAGTTCTATTAGGTGAACCCAAGTTGAACCACGGAGAAATATGACACTTTCCTTTATTTTAATTTGTATCACAAGGTCAGGATCATGACAGTGACTCTATTTTGCACATTATTTTCTCTCTCATTGTAGTGATGCTAATGGAATTCTTTTAACTAAACTGTTTTCATCAGGTCTCCAACATATTTGTTGAATATTAAGGAAAAAAAATCATGTTAACATTCCTTAATCTGCTGAAGATTCTATTCATAATAAAATATGCTTTTCTGAAGAGCATCATTGTTTTAAAAAGTTCAAATGATGCTATATTTTTTAATGTTTACAACTAATTCAAGCAGACATTGGAACAAATAAAGAAAATTATAATAATATGTCTATATAAGTTCCAATTATAGATCAAAGAAACATTTCTTTATTAATAAACAGAATAGATCACAAGTTGCAATTGACTATGGAAGTGATTGGAGACTTAGAGCTTAATTTTAAAGTTTACATAAAAAGAAGACTCAGACAAAAAAAAAATGTTTCCAAGGGTAAATCCAATGCCACTTTTCATGCTAATGTAGGTTACATTATAATTTTTCTGTTAATGATTAGCTCCAGATCATACGTAATTTCAAACAATCTCAGCATAGTGTCTCTTCATACATGGAAAAAATCTAAGTAAATGGCACACTATATCTACCACATGGTTCCCTGGATAACAGTTCCTTGAATTAAGAAGTGAATGCATAGAAAAAACAAATATGATATAGTTTGCTAGCAACATTTTTGTAATTAAACTAAAATCTAGTTGCAGAAAGGCAGCATGAATAAGAGAACATGATTGATTCTTTAGCTCATTTTTCAGGGACAGGTTATATATACTGAAACTGAATAGAAAAGACATCCATTCACTCAACATTTATTCACTCTCTATAATGTGCCATTCTACATCCCAAAGAAAATATTATGGTGTGAGATTGGTATTCATTTATAATTTTATTTGTTCTTTTGTTTTAGTTTATTTATTTATTTTTAAAGATTTTTATTGGGGACTTAGGGGAAGGGGAACAGACAAGTTGCTGTCCTTTTGTTCTTCAGTCTAGTTGCGGAGGACATCGCTTCACTGGCCCAAGTTGGCACCATCATTGCGCTCTTCCTGGGAAAGGCAGATCAGTCGCCGGCTTCTGGACGGCCGCTCACACTGGCTGCTGGCTACACACGGTAGCCCATGGCAACCCACTGCCACAGGGGCTGCAGCCTACGCCGTCACTGACGACTCATGGCAGCCCAGCTCCAGGTTGAGCTGTTGTTCAGCATCTTAGCTGTAGAGGGCAGTGTCACTGTCCCTCATATGTGGGATCCGAACCGGGGCCCTCTTGCATCCCAAGCCAGTTCTTAACCATCGCGCCACTCAGCCGGCCCTGTTTTAGTTTATTTTTAAGGTGTGCTGATCAATATAAAAAAGATTAAGCTAAATTTTTAGAGGTTATACTGAGGACAGAAATGACACTAAAACAATGTTTCCTGTATCTGAGTACAGAGTTTCTTTAAAACACACAAAATGCTATTTACTAAATTTCTACTTTTGATTGAATTGATATTATATAGCTTTATTCACAGGCACCTTACATGGGAATAATTAAATAGAGACTTTTTTCTTTACTTCTGCTCAACCACAATGAATTGCTTGAGCTTCATGGCAGAGCCAGAACAGAAGGTATTAGATCAAGTGCCTGTATGCAGAAAACCTAGCATGAGGAATGCCAAAAATCCTGTCATATGAATACCTCCATAAGAGCAGACTAAACAGACAACTATCAAAAATGCCCAATGTCATACACACATACACACATACACACACTCACACACATGCATACACATGCATAACCTACATTAGATGGATACATAGTAGGTTTCGAGGGATATTTACACATTGCTTAACCTGATTTATTTATTTGCTAGAATATTTCTTTCATATAATAATATGAGAGAAGTTGCCAGACTTTCCATTAGAGTAACAAGTGCAACATGTTAACATGTAAACAATCGCTGATAACAAAGCTATGTTGGAGGGATGAATTCTAATAGAGTCACTAATGATTTATATTTTCACATGTGTCAAACCTATCAACAAGTAAAGAAGGCTTCTATTATGAATATGGGTTTTGATTGATGATTATAAATGAATGAATAAAATGATAGTAAGTTGAATTTGTTTGTGCCAATCCCAGACTGGCTGAAGTCAAAAGAGTGAAGCTCTGAACTTGCTATACTTTGTGACACTACTTTCTCTATCTTGGATATAAACCTTCAGTTTCCAGCAGCCCCAGAGTATCTTAATATCTCCTATTTTGCAAGATTCCCTCTGGTGGTCCAATAGGGGAATTCCCTTTACAGTAGCAGTAGGTACTACAAATCCCTTTCTCCCTGCCCAATCTTGCCATCCACATCCCATCAACAAGTACTGTACCAAATTTTATACCCATAGAATCAAACTTTATTCTTATATGAATATGAATATTAGCATTATGTAAATAAGCATTGTGTAAATGCTTACTACAGCATTTATATTTTACAACATTGCTTATATTATTGGCTTTGGATATTAGAACAGCACTTTTTCAGACTTCTAAATGCTCTTGCCGAAATGCAGAGACTTTCAACATTCTGCAAACGATACTGTGAGATTAGTATTTACAATAGCAATATAGGTATATACTCACCTTGTGTGAGTGATGCACATGGAAAACAACCAATTACTTTAACAATAATCTCATTACAATTTTACACCTGTTGATCTTGATTGCCTATCAACTGCAAAAATACACTGGGATTTTTTCATTTCTTCCTGTATTCAGGCAAGTACAACCCAAATAACCCTTGGAAGTATACAATTTTCTCAATTTTCCTACAGGCTACACATCTATTTTGGTTGTTTAACTTAGTTACTTATAGCACTGGGTTGAGATTATAGATTCTAACCCATACTAGCCAGGTTGCCAATCTTAGGGTTCTGACCCAAACTTTCTCTTTTTTCCCCCTAGTTTAATTGGGGTACAATTGACACATAAAGTTGTAATATATTTAAAGTATACAACATGATGACTTGATGCATGTGTCTATTGTGAGGTGATTATCACAATTAAATTAGTTAACACATTTATTACCTCACATAGTTAACTCTGATTTTCATTTCTTGGTGAGCATGCTTAAGGTCTACTCTCTTAGTAAATTCCACATATGCCATGCAGAATCATTGACTAGAGCCACCATGTTGCACTTTAGGTTCCTCAGAAACTGTTCGTCTTGTAACGTGGGCCAAGCTTTCCAATGCAGACCTATCACCACAAGCAATATATCACAACGACAAAACAGAACCACATATGAAGAGCCTATAAATGAATCACGGCCCAGGTCTGGATGCCTGAATGTCAACTCTATCAAACCTCTCTTCTCCATTAAAGGCATGGGCAAATAAAAGTGTATTTTCATTCTCCACTGCAGATCAAGGATCACAAATTCCTTTGTTAACAGGTGTTTTCGAGTTATGAGGCAATTATTACAAAATTGATTCTGAAATTAAAAGCATAATTATTACAATATATCTTCTAGGTTCCCAATATCCCCTTTAGGCAGCATTTAAGTTCTGGTTATAACACCTGTCTGTAGAGCATGCATTCTCAAAGTTTTAACTCTGATATATATATATATATATATATATATATATATATATATATATATATATATATATATATATATATATCAGAGACAAAGAACTGCAGTGCCTATTACTCCAAAGGGCAGCCCAGGAAATGTGAGTCACGTATATTTTAAAGAACACTTAGGAGGAAGAGCGTCATCTTTCCGTGTTTCTTAAGTAGCACCAGGAACATTGCTGTTCGCTCTCTAGTCTATACTGTTTTTTCCAAGGAGTCTATTTTCTCTCCCAAAGGCAAGCTAAGTGAAAGTAAATGTTTACAGAATAATGGTTTATAATTTGATGTTTTGGAGTAGAGCAAGCCCTGCAGATCACCTGCCTTTTACAAAGTCTCTTCTCAAAGCACTAACAGTATATTTTAGGAAAACTTTGACTGTTATTATAGCCCATATGTTCAAGGCTCTATGGGACAGAAAGTTTTTAACCTATATGTGCATGGTGTACAAATAATTTCAGCATGACTTTGAGTCTTCGTTATGTATTTCCTTTTGGCATTTTCCCTTTAGCCTGATAATTTAAGGCATAATACTCAAAGCAAAACATAAAAACGATATCCTTTTTTTCTCTGTATAAGGTGCAAAACTGTCATAAAATGGTATCTCCTTGACGATCTTTGGCCACACATCCCCCTACCCCCACCCAGGCTAAGAGTTCTTCCGGAATTCTGTTTACAGATGCGTAATGCATGTTTTTTTTATTTCCAGCAATAGTCATTTTACTTTCATCTCATACCCACCAAATCATCATCCATAAGGAAGCTCATAAGCAAGGTACAAGGCAAGCAATGTCTGTGATTTCCAGGAGAAGGTCATAACCCAGACTTTTTTTTTTTTAAATAACTATTACAATGAGGAACGGGGTACAGCCACAAAAGGAATAGTTATAATTTATGCCTGACTTACTTCAGCAGAATATAGTTTATTTATAAACTGCTTATGGCAAACTCGGCATGGCCCTGTTCTATGCATGTGCTGAACTGTCTCCTGGTAAATTATTTAAATTACACCTAGCAGTAATTCCTGAGGACTTTCATACTTCATTTTCTCTATTAATGTAACAGGGAAAAGCTGCTTTGCAAGGATTGCTCTAAATTCCCAGAGTGTGAGTTCCAGACTCTGTATGTGTTGCATTATGCCTGTCAAAAAACTTGTCTTTTCCTGAAATTTATTACTGAAGTTTCTCCACCCGAGCTACTCATTGAAGCCTTACAGAAAGCTCATACATGATTTAAGCAGCTAACAGCACTGAAAGAAATAGGTCAGGTTAAAAAAAAAAGAAAAAGAAAAAGAAAAAGAAAAAGAAACGGAATTTAAGCTACCTTCACTTATTACTTATGCAAGATTATGCATAATTTAGCACACTGCTGAATATGCAAGGACAGAATAATTGTTTACCAAAATATTTACTCTAAGTTGGTACCTGTGTCTTAGTGAGATAAGGTGACTTCTCAGCATTTGCTAATCACTTCTGAATTAAAAAACAATGAGTCAGTTTTTGATTGGGTTGATAACCCAATCAGAGATCTTGTTTAACAGCTTCATTCAAGTAAAACACATGATACTGTTGTGCAGACTGAGCAGTTTCATTAAAGTTATCCCATTTTAGAAAACATTTTTTTTTCATTGACTACAGTCCTATTGCATATACATACAAGTGTTACAGAAAACCTCTCTATAAAATGAGCTGGATTTTTTTTTAATTTAAGCTAAACATTGCATAACATTTTTCTAAAGTTCAGAAGCAGAACAATCTGTCGAAGAGTCACTAATATGAAACAATTTGATAAGGTCTTTAGGTCAGCTAATTTTCCAAACACGAATTTGTTCAGTAGAGTATCAGCCTATTTTGAAACAGTGTTTTTATTTGTATCTTTTCAGAACTTTTTTTTAAAGGAAAAGAATCCTGTTCCTTACACAGGAGTGCTTGTCAGTGTTTCAGTGTTTAATTTACAAAAAAATCAAAGTTTAAAATTCTATAAATCCATCTTACTAAAATAGTTAAACTTGAAAAAAATGTCTCAGGGCTATTATAAATTCACTAATCTGCATAGTTTGAATAAATCCAAATTTCATATCCAATATAATCTTTCATAGTTCTGAAAGAATCATCATATTTTAACTCTTATGTTGAACAAATCAGGGTAATGAATTATGACTTTCTCTAAATAATAAAAACTCATGGGAAAAAAACAACTATATTAGTCTTAACACATTTATTTCAATCCTTAGAAATAGCACCAGAGTAGATTAAATTAAAAGTGTCACTAAAAAAGAGATACAAAAATAAACAGTATACAAAGTTAAAAGTAGATTCTATTGTACATTTATAAAATCTCAAAATGGAAAAGTCACAACATAATAGAAAGAATAAGGGAGGGATCTTATATGTAGTGGTGTTTAACTGAAAGTCGGGGGGGGGGAGAAAATGGGGTTCCTCCTATAGAAAGACACCAAAATAAATTCTATTTCTATTATGAGTTAATATTTAAATTGGAAAAAGAAGAAAATATTTTTGAATATTTATTTGCTCTCTTAAGGGATGGCAATTTTAAACTTTGAAGCAATAGCAGAAATTAAAAAGCAAAACACAGGATTTACTATATAGAAATTGAAACCCTGTTTTCAGACTAAAAAGGAATATGACCTCTATAAAAAATACTTATAGGAACTATGGCCACAGGTTTTATTTATGTTATATATATATATATATATATATATATATAATTTAAAAAATTGATAAGAAATGTATTCAGATACATTAAAAATAAGTATAGGCAAAGCATATAGATGACATATATACACAAATCCAAAGGACAAATAACATGAACAATTCACATAATAGAAATATAAATAGTATACAAACAGAAGAGAATATCAAATATTATCACATAGATTAAAATATAAACAACAATTAAGTGACATTGGTTTTCAAACTTGATTTTAAAATCATGAGTCACCCTAATGAGGGTGAGGAGGAAGGAAAAGTTAATGGCAGAATGATTTATGATGCTGAAAAATGTTAAAATATCCAAATACCAAATATAACTCATTACATATAAATCTATATATGGACCCTGAATATGAAAATTGTGAAGACTATTTAGCAACATGGGTGTTGTTTTCATAAAATACATTTTTTAAGTTTAATGCACTACTATTGTAGCTATAGATTGTATGTCTACGTATGCAGATAGATAAGTACTGGGGTTAGAGAGAGAAAACAAATACAATTTTAGAGGGAATCATGTCTATGAATAACAGTTCATCTTTCATTTTATTTTAACTGATTGCATCACAATATTAATTTTAACATAATTGTCATTTAATTTGCACTATGACCTTATGAGTAAAAAAACTAAAAATGCCTTTCTAAGTGATTTGAAGACACTATCTGCAGTGGATTGGTAGGGCATTAGCCCATTTAACAAAATGATATTGCCCAATACTTTCAATGACAACAAAAATAAAATATTGCCAAACAACAAATGTTTGGAGTAGGATGATATATTATCAGCATATTTCTATCATGTCCTATGAAATTAATGTGACTATAACCAATTAAATATATTCATATATATTTAATGGGGCAATACATAACCCTCCTGGTAGACAATTTGCTAAACAGTCTAAAGTATAATGCTGTAAAAAATGCGAAATGGGTTGATATTTAAATCCACTTTTGTCTATTTTTCCAATAATTGTACTGACTTGAAAGAAAACTATTGTAAGTGTCTTAGTTCAAAAGACACTACACATTAGTTCCACTGATTAAATCAAGCACCTCAAGTTCAAAGATTCATTGTGAGGAATTGCAATGACACAAATTGCCAAGTTATGGACAAATAGCTGTGTATGAGTATTAGTCTCGTAATTTTTCAAGTAATGATAATTTCAAATGATTGTTTCTGATCATAGCTTAAGTAATAAATCTACACAAGGCCAAATTGTCATGAAATGTATGAACCTCAATGAAATATTTCACTTTATTTTTTGTGTTCACTGAAAACATAGCTAAAAAATCAGTTTCATATTAATAAAAATAGTTATGTTAAGTAAACATATGTATGTTACTGGTTATATTTCTTCACAGACTAGGTGTCATAATCAAGAATTTTGACACCAATTTTAATATTTTCACACAAATACAAAATATATTTCTGTGATAATTGTACTATACTAAATTACTACAAATTTCATCCAATTCCCCAACTCTTTTTTTGATTTCTTATTTATTTTCTCATAATTGCCTTTGCTCTTTGTTCATGCTAATATAAAATGTAACAGGGTAGAAAGGAGAAGTATTAGCTACAGATATTAATTTAATGATAATATTTTATGTAGTCATAGGAAATCATTGCATTTTTTTCTACAAATCAATTTTTAAAGGACACTTTACAGTAGTGCTTTTTTTTTTTAAATGGAAAATTACAAACCAGCTATGATGTAAGATTTCCCACCAGGAACAAGTTATCTTACTGCAATGAATGCCCATTGTTACTTATGTGTTCTCATTAAATTTTTTTTTTTTTGCAAAATCTTTGAAGAGTACCCTCTCTTTCTATTTCTTTTAGTCACTTAGAAATAAGGTAAAATTAAATAAGTTTTTGATAAAAAATGAAGTATATGAAATATCCTAAAACAATCCTAATTTTCTTCAGTTCATATTGCATTTCAAGTTCACTTTGCTGCCTCAGCCTGCAATACTATGTTTGTTGTCACCCTCATGGTCTTTTGGGCTACAAAGCTGATAGCATCCTATCCAAGAATTTTTATTTTTGCAAAAGCAGTCACGAAATGTGACGATTCTCGTTTTTTCTTGTTTCAATTGAAAACATAGTTAAATATGCAAACAGAAATTGATCTTCTAAGATATTCTTGAAATAAGTGGTTAACAGATATAATAAACCAAGTTCAATATTTTTCCCTTCTTACTTGAAGCCAAGTATCCTCTTTTGCCATATTTTAAAGTAGTATTTATTATGAATAATCAACTAAATACTCATATAAAATAATGCATTTTTATACTATGTACAGGCAGAAATATAAAAGGGAAGTTATTGCAGTTTATTTCCAATCTGTGTGCAATGACAGCTCTGTGTTGTGCCCTCATTACAGACTGTGAATCTTAAAAATCACAGTCCTGCTTCCTGATTGGAAGCGTTGTCTGCTATTTAGAAGCCCTATAAATCAAGCAGAATAATCCCTTCATCCGGTAACCTTTCTGAGTCAAAAGAATTTATTCTAAAATAAATAAATAAATAACAGAGGGTACACTGTGCATTAAGACATTATTAAAAATAATTTTTATGCAATATGATTCTTTTCTTCCCAACCAAATTAGGTAAGTGCAGAGTTACCCAGGATATGAGAACTAACTGAAGCAAGAACACCAGGCTTACACTTAGGGTACTGGTGTGAAATATGCTGCTTTTCATCATGACTTCCATACTGGTGTCCTATATAAGCCAGGAAGCAAGGTTACAATTTATTTGAGGTTTACCATCTCCCCAAAAAATATAATGCCATGTCTCACTGTTGCCTATCGCTTGAAAATTTAAACAACATCCCTCCCAACCAATATATTCATTTATCCTATCCATATCATAACCAAATCCTTAGCTTCCATTTTCATTTTGAGAAAAGAAATTTCAATTTTCAATTTGAGAAAGCAACCTTGGGTTTTTGCAGACTTTAACTATTTTTCCACCTTCTTTACCATGAAGCACCTCTTTGATAACTTTATATAAAATCCCTAGATGCATTTGTTCATTGCTGCTTTATTTATTATTGAGAAATTATATATACGCTCTGCCCTGTGCAAATGTCTGAAGATACTATATTCAAAATGAACACAATCTTTCTCTACTCTATAGGAATTTACAATCTATTCAGGTGAGAAAGGACCAGGCTAGTCAGTGACAGGGAGTCAGTGAGAATGTCCCAGCATGAGGTATAAAGCAATTGTCCTTCAGACTCTCCGTTATAGGAAGCTAACATCAGACTTTCTGAAGGGGGGTCCATCAGCTGGGATACGAGCAGGAATTAGACAAGTCAAGAGCTGAGGGTGGGGTAGGGTGAGGAAAGGTGTTCTAGGCAGAGGGGGCAGCCTGGTCAGCAGCTCTGACTTGGGAGAAAAGATTTCTAACTGAGACTGCTTCTTTAGGTCAATATTTCCATTGGAACAGTAAACTAAATCCACATATATAGCTACGTAAAATACATAGTCCAACACTCAATTTATGTCTCTCCCCCATTCAAACAGATACAAAGACATTTCTGCAGAAAATGCACAATTAATCCCATTCCATATTTTTAGTGTTTCATTGAGGATTAGATACTTTAAACATGCTAATAAACAGTTGTTTGACAAACTATTATTTTTTACATCTATTGAAGCATATCTAACTATCCTATAATTCTTCTTAGAGATTACATTTTTCATATGTATCTCACCCTCAGCATCTAGAAGAGTGTTTTGGAAACAGTGTACATTTAGTGAGTATGCGTACCTGTTGGCAGCTCAGTGGCTGCTCAGCTCGGGCTGGACTCGAACCGCTGTTGCTCAGAGCTCAAACTCTTGAGCGAGCTCTTAACCAACTGAGCCACTCGGCCGGCCCCTAATGCAACATTTTTTATTTTAGGAGATTATAAAATCAATATGTCATTGAATACTATCATTAATATATAGGAATATATATATATATATATATCTTTCTTGGGTAAAAATATAAAGGCATGAATAATGTGGTTTTTAAATAGAACAACATGGTTTTTGTACTAATTGTTAATCACTGAGGCCCTTAAATAAATCAAGAAAATGCTATATAACTTACAATATACCTTTCTATCACAAATGTCTATTTTTTTAATTATTAAGTTTATTTGAATTTTACCTGGCTAAAAAATTTCAGTATTTACAAATAATTTTCTTCTATTATTTTTTTAAAAATTGTTCCAATTAATGTAAATTAAACTGTCGTTAGCCTCACAAAAATGTAAGTGTGTGTGTGTGTGTGTTTGTGCGCGCACACGAGTGTGTGCATGTGTGTGTGTGTGCGTGTGTGTGTGTGTGTGTGTGTGTTGGGGGGAGTGGGTCCTGTCTAAAATCTTCACACTCAAAATGAAAACCAAGACTGCTACAGAAAGCTCAGGGATTTGGACTTCAGAGGCAACTGGAACCAGGACTTTTAATGCTTCTGGGGCACCCTTTCTTCCTTTATTTTCTTTGATTTTTTTTTACAGGCTATTAGCGTACCCTATCTTTGTAGACCTGCACTATTCTTGTAGTCACTGACAGTTCTCACGTTATACATTATACAGCGTTAGCCATCAGAGAGAGAAAGAGAATCCTTTTCAAGTTCCAAATTTCCAGAAAATGTGCTATGACAAGCCGGGCTGTGGTCAGGTGTTTACCTCTGGAACAGCAATGCATATAGTAAGAGGTTACTATGATTGAATCAACTTGAGTTAGGGAGAGGTTTTGGAGGGGGTATCATTTAGGTGGGGCAATTCCCAGCTGAAAGTGAGCAAGCCGAGTAGCTAGTTATGAGCACAAATGCTAATTTCATTTATCTTCCACTTATAGTAATAATAAAGATTATTCATTTGTTGCCCAGTGAATTTCAACAAATGATTTCCATGTCCCTGTTTTAATATACAGAGGGAATGTCTTATGTTGAATGAACATTCTCTGTATCACATTGATGCACCTGTAATGAAACGGACATGGTCCATCATTTATTAGGACCCTTAATGTGCGCTCATTTTACAGTATTAATAATTTTTTTAAATATATCTGGGGGGGTCCAGTAAAAGGTAAAGTTGAAAACCTTCTTAGACATCATAGGTGCTGTATAAGGACAACCACGCAAAAAAAACCAGTCGATGAGTTTGTCTTTTAACTAGCAAAACCTGTCACAACAGATGTCATTAGTCATCTGTGGGAGGAAATTGAGAGACTAATAATTCAGCTTCCCACGTAGGGGCTCTGCTAAAATGAGAAAAAAGCTTTGGTTAGGCCAACTTGAGAATTCTGGACTGATCAACATTTGTATTTTTCACTGTAAATTAATAAATCATCATTTGATGTTTAATGTAGCATTCTCTGTGAATGTGATAAATGGATGTCCGGCTGTGTGGGACCCATGAACTCTTGGTGTGCTGCCCAAAACAAATTGCTGATCCTGAGAGGCTGAGGACCAGGCACTGGGACGTGGCAGGTTTACCGATGGAGAGACAGTATGCTGGTGACCTCTGACTGGTTTGCCTGCATAACTCCCCATCTCATTATACACAGCCTTCAAAACGCAAAAGGTGCGCTTAACTTTTGTTGGTATTTTTCTATAAATATGAACATTAAAAAATTATTAAATACACATTTTGAGAGAAAATATTGGAGCTTTCCTCCCTACTTTTTCTTTGTAATTGATTTCTAAGGGAAAACATTTTCATCACTTTTTAAGGAGACCACAGTCTTCTTACCATGTCAGCATCAGACCCCTGATTATATTTCATTCTGGGCTCACTGTGCACAGTCTGTTGGCTGCAAACATATATTTCTGCCAAGTTAAGTTTGTATACGTGTCTGCTTTTCTATATAATGGAATGTTTATGCCACCGAAGGCTTTCAAATGGCATAACTTTGGAATAAGAACTTGCAGATCCCCAAAGTGACTCTAAACAGGATCAGGCAAAGCTGATATAACCAAACAAATACTCTTAATCTCATTTTGTCTTTTTCCCTCTTTTCCTAAACAATGAGTCTTAGTAAAGTTACAGAAAGCAGTACTGGCAGCAATTTCATTGCTATGTTATCAGCAATGAAAAAGAAACAGGAATCAGTCACTGATCATTAAATCTTCTTATAATCCATTAAAACACCACATAGCTGATTTCTTCAGCTCTATTAAGCTCTTATATTTAGGTTAAGTTTCTGTTAATAAAATACATCTCTCAATCACAGAATAATTTTAAATCATACCTCAACACTAGACTGTATATTGAAATAATGTTTAGCTTTTATATAAATGTTATGGTAGGCCTTACCTTTAGTTACCTTTTTCTGCATTGCACTGAATGCACTGGTGGAGCTCTCCGAGCAATGCAATTTGTTTTCAAATGAAAGCAAATAAGGTAATATTATTCATTTATAAGATAGTATTTGTTATCTATTATACCACTGAGATCAAATATGCAGCCATTAAGGCAATAGTACCTGCCTATACACAATTGAAGTCCACAAGTTACTGACATCATGTCCTCTCTTCCACTATTTTTCCACCTGAAATTATCTCCCAGTCAGTCTTTCCCTATCAACCAGCAGGTATCCTTTTTTTCCCCAAGGACCAGATGAAACTTTACATGTTTCAGAAACCCTAAGCAACTGAGACCATACCTTTACCACAATGCATAGACTGTTTACGAAACAGCTCTTCCCAACTTGTCTCACACTTTTGCATACTACTTTGCATTGTTCTCAGGTTGCTTCACATGTGTGTCATTTCCTCCCAAATAGGTTTAAGTTTATTATCCAAAGGTTCATCCATATTTTCTATTTCTCCCTTCTTTGTGTCTCAGTTGTATATCCCACAGCAATTTAGTAAATTGTCATTGTCATATGTAGTAGTCATTTACTAGAACTATAACAGGTGAATTGAAGTTTTTTTTAAGTGTTTTTTCTAAATCAATTTATCATTTTTCTTAGCATTATCTGCATTCAATTTTTTCTCAATCATAAAAGGAAGATAATATGAAAAATCAGGTTACAAGACTAACTTTTTGAAACAAGAAAGAGTATAATATGTGATACATAAATAAGCAATAAATAAAATGGAGGGCCAATGTTTATTTTTATCCTGACTCTGTTCCCCTTTTACAATGTACAAATGTCAAAGGTTATGAATAAATGTTTACTAATTAGATAAATAAAGTCAAATAGGTTTAAATCTAAATAGGTGATTGGTGAGCTACAATGTTCACTTAGGGAATATAAACTATAGTTGCCTAATTCAAAATAATGTTGTTTCCATTTCTGCTTGCCTTGTATTTCTGGAGTTCCTACATTTTTGTTTAAAAAATATGAACCTTAAATCATATATACAAATGGCTAAATCCTGCTTTTATGTTTCTACCAAACCATTGAGTTTGTACACTTTAGGTTTTGTTAATATCTTGTTGAAATGTAGGTTGTAGACATTAAAAGTTGTTTTAATGTCATATTTAAATGTACTACCAACAAATAATTTTTAAGAAGATGCAAAGTGAGTAGTTATCAAGGACTTCATCATAAAAATAGACTTGGGCAAGCACATATGAGTCAATCTTTCAGCAGCATGAAGTATGTTTTTTAATGTTCATTTTTAGATTTACAGAAGCTGTACCATTAGGAGGGAAAATATAGGACTGGAAAACAAATCTGAACATAAGTTTTGTAATATAATAAGTTCAGTGTTTTCTGGATTTGGTCTGCATGTTTGATTTGGCCCCTACTGTAATGTACTCAACATTTGGAGAATTAAGTCCTCAGCATCTTGTAAAGAAGTAGGATAGGAAGAGTTGGATTCTGCTGCTAGACTCTGGCTTGAATCCTGGACTTACTATTACTTATTATCTTGTGAACTTGGGCAACTTTCTTAACCTCCCTGGGCCTCAGTTTTGTCATCCGTAAAATGAAAAGAGTATTTTGAGAACTGTCTTAATGCATTTTAAATACTTAAAGAATGTCTGGGATATAGTAAGTATTGAATATATAGTAAGTATTTATCGTATGGGAAATTTCACTGTTTATTTACAATATGTTGGTTATGCTAAAAAGTTGAAATCTAATTGTAAAACTGTAGTTTATTCAGAACAAAATATTCCCAGAATTCTATATTTCTTTGCAACTACTTGTTAGAGGCTTCTCCAGAGCATATTTGGTTACTTTGACACTTTGGAGCGTTTTTATTTTTTTAATGTAGAAAAAAAGTTATATATGTGACTATTAGTTTTAGATTCCATGAGATTTCAATTATTCCTGTTATTTTTGTTCCTATTTAATGAAATATCAAGAACTTCCCAACTAGCCTTCAGTAAAAACAAATGGCATTTGAGGAAAGAAAGCCAAGAAAAGAAAATGTATGTAAGGAACTCTATAACAGTGTAAAGCAAGCCACAAATATTGTGCTGTCGATACCATTATTCTAGGAAGTAAGACTTTTTTCTCAGAAATTTACTTTCCACACTATCTGTTAAAATAGAGTATGTAAATTGCGTCATTGTAAATGGGATCTAGTAATGAGTATGTGTTTCTGGGTTTGTGTACACATTACCTGGTCACTGATACGCATGGAATGAGTGGGGCATGCCATCTGCTCTTCTTTTATGCCTGCAGTTCACTCCCCTAATCAATCCTTGAGCACCTTGGTAAAATATGACTTCATATCTTCAAGCTACTTATTAACACAGTAAGTCCGTATTTAACATCACCAGTAGGATCTTGGGAACTGAGACTTTCAGCAAAATGACTTATAAGGAAACCAATTTTACCTCACAGGCTAATTGACACAAACAAGAGTTAAGTTGACATGGCATATTACTGGTCACAAACACATCGCCTAACTTCTAAATAAAGACCCAAAATACTTCTAATATTCAACATTGAAATAAATGTGAGCTATGTATACATTTAATTAAGATGAACAAAAACGAGTAAGATAATTATTTTCCTACGCTCTTATTCCATCTAGTTCAGGGTCATAGGAGGCCCAAGCTTCTCCTGGAAGCTCTGGGTGTGAGACAGGAGCCCACCCTGGACAGGACCCCCACGCACACACATGCCCACACTCACTCAGACTGGGACAATTTAGATACGCAATGAACTTCAGGTGCACCTCTTTGGGGTGTGGAAGGAAACCAGAGTGCCTGGAGGAAACCCACTCAGACTTGGGGAGATTGTGCAAACTCCACACTGACAGTGGCCCTGGCCAGGAATTGATTTTTTTCTCATCAATGTTATAACAAAATGATGTTCAATGAAATGTTGAAGGAATGACATTATTTAAGGACTTGCTGTACATCTCTCCATTTCTTTTGCATATTTCTTTTTCTATTTGTTACCTTTTCTTTAGTTCTAAGCAACTTCTCTATTATATAACTTAAGGAGCACCAATTGAATGATGAAAGCTAAGTGAGGAAACTGGCAAAGATCAGCATTGTGCTTACCAACATAAGCTCCCACCAGAAGCTTAGTCAAGGTGACATTAATGATTAACCTTCAGGCCACGATGAGGAGGCAGGAGAGTGGGGGCCCAAGAGGGTTCTAGGTAGGCAGGAGCAGTGAGACTGCATTCAAGTAGTGTTTCTAATTGAGCATGTCTAGTAAATGGTCTCAATGGTTCTTTAGAACAAGACTTATATCTTCAAGTCTCCAGCAACTTGTTGTGATTGCTCTCATTGTTAAGGATTCTTGACATGTACATATAATTTTGTGAGTATAATTTTATACTCTTTTTTTGTTTAAGAGGATGAGGGTCCCCCCTCTCCACAATTGTATATGCATCAGATCCCGTAATACCTAGACCTGTCCCTTTTTCCTGTATTGGCTAATATTTCTTCTCATAATTCACCTTCCTGCAGCAATCTTCTTTGGTATTTGAATGAAAAGCTTATTCATACTAGTAAAAATAAGAAATAAAAATATTTAATTGTGAAGTTTTCAATGAATGCAGTTCACATAGATTATGTGATGGGTCCTCACAATAAAATGCCAGTAAGATGGGATATTGATATCACCTTTCTATTACAAATGAAAAACCTTAAATTTATAGACATTAATTAATTCATATAGACACCTTCTACTGAGCTCAAGTTGAGAACAGGTAAAGAGGTACCTAGTGCTCTTTTGACATACTATTCCATTTCTAAAAATGAATTCTTTATTCTGAGAGAAACAAGTGAGAATTAATTTGAAGGAAACCAGGTTCTGCATCATGTTTACCAATATCCTATATGAAATGCATGCCAAAATAATACTATTGGACTAAATAACAAAAGAATTGAAAAGTGAACATTATCAGGCTTATGAACATTAAACATATAGGACTTATTTTGAATTTTTAAAAATGTAGCCAGTATCTAATTGTTAAGGTTTGAGGGTATTTTTTTAATTTAACTAAATGATAATTACTTGGATATATGTTATTTTAAAATGATTTTAAAATACTTTATAGGATGATTGCTTTTATTTTTTAAAATAAGCTGCATAGCTACAGAGTCTCATAGAGAAATAGCAGCAATACCACACAAGGTGGTTAAACAGCTTATGAATTAAGCTCCATATAAGCAAATTTCTTTGTAAGTAATTTATATTGTATGGTAAACTTGTATCCAACTAGAACAGCAAATTAAAACATTAATCACATCTATAAAATTTAGGGCCTTGTGCATACAGAAAAAAATATTAGGGAAATACATTTTCTTGTATTGCTGAAATAAATATCCCGCATATGGAAGCCAGTCTAATCCTTCTCATTATAGGACGGATGGAGATGAACATTAAGTCCATATAACATTTCTTCCTGAATTAGTCGATAGCTCATTTTGGTAGGTAGCACATATTTCCAAACCTGAAATGCCCATGTTCAGTCAGATTTGCAGTTCCCTTTTCCCTTACTGCTCAGGCTTTCCGTCACTGTAAGGTAGCCACTGTGATTATTCCATATCACATACTGATGAGATGGCAAAACAGTTACAAGCTTTCTTCCCTGCATTAAGCAGGTTGTAAGCCATGGAAAACGAACTTGCCCTGAAATTATCAGGCATGCCAGTACTCTAGCTGCACCAGTGCAGGCAGCCTGCCAAAAGACATCCAAGACACCAGCCCCTATTCTCAAGCACATTTTAATCCAGCTGTTCCTCACAAAACATCCAGCATGCTTTGATTTACTGCTCTACGTAATTAGAATGTAGAGGATGGGAGACCATCTTATGCACAAGATAAGCATTCTGAATGATATTTTAGACTTTATAGAATACAGTGGGATTTTTTGTTTGTGTGCTCTTTATTCTCATAACCATATACTGAAATATATGGGCTGCATTTCTGGCATTAGCCAATTGAAACTAAAAATGAAGGGTGACTTTATGCAAAGAAAGCAAAAACAGACATCTTCCCAATCACCATTCTGCATACGATTAAGGCAGGGTCCACTTAAAGCTCTCAATGCTGAATGAAAAATACCGCTAGGGGAACTCTGCTGAGCCTCGTGTGGGAAAGAAGAAAATCAAATGCTTTACAATTCTGGGTTTCAAATTAGGATTTTAGGGACTGAATGGGATTCTGAGGAAGTTTTACGTTACGAAAGTGACTGTGTTACTCTTGAGCCTTTACTTCACACAGCATCACTGAGGAGCTAGTCCAGAAAGGAGCAAATAGGGCCATCACTGCCCTTGCAATCCAGGAAGCATGAGGGTTTTCTCATAAAAGAAATTCCAAAACCTAGATTTAATTGTGTGAATGACAGTTTTATACATAAACGCCATAATTCCTCACATCCCTTGAAGATGGAAAAATGAGGATAACCATAGTGAAATACTGAATAATTCGGTAACACTGGGTGCTTTGGGCTCTATGATAAATTAGTCACAGTATTTCACAAAATTAAGTTAGAACTTTTGCTTGTTATTCTCTACCTAGTTATTGAGAAGAGACATTATTTCCTTATAAGATCCAATATTGCTCTCCCAAAGGAAATAATATATTACACAGAACCTATACTTTATCAAAACATTACATAATCATGATTCAAGTAATCAATTGAATCAATAGAAAACATAAGATTTTCAGTGAGTTTCTAATCCATATGCTTCCTCCAATTTCACATCTGTTTTTTGTTGTTGTTGTTTGCTTTTTTAATGTAAACTATACCAAGAACTATGAGGAAAAATTTTTTTTTAATTTCCCCAAAAGATACCATCTTTAGTATTTTAATATATTGGGGGTTTAAAATATTATAAAACTAATTTTTGTAACATAAAAATTAAACAGTGTACAGAATATAGCTAATTTATATTGTACACTAACATGACATTAAATTCAGTTATTATTTTTAAATGGACGTATTTCATGACCAAGGCAGACATGCTATCTTTTAAGTAGCAAAAATGTTGAAGACCTGTTTTCAGCAGAAACTACACACTCACTTCAGCTTATATTTAGCATTTTATATTTAGACATTTATACAGATTTGCATGGAATATTTTTCTTACAAATGTCCATTTCTATTCTTTAATGGTTGATTTAGTTTCCATGTTACTTTTTGAATAATTATGTAAAAAGTCTCACTGAGTTGTATGTGTGTATGTGTGTGTGTATATATATATATATATATATATATATATATATATATATATCACCAAAACAGTTTTGTAAAAAAATATTCAGCCAAATCTTGGGTTGATATTACATAAGATAAAATACCTTTCACATTTCTTTTTCTTAGCAAGTAATTGTTTCAGCACTAGGTATTATTATCTGTGTTCCTATTCCAAAATGTATTCCTATCATTCCTGGATTTCTTAATCAATAAATATTAGCACATAAGTTCCCTAATATATGCTGTTTATTAAGCAATAAGCATTATGGATGACACTGCTCCATAAATTAAGGCATGTAAGCAAAGATGGAAATTAAGGAGGAGGAGAAAGAAAAAGAAGAGGAGAAGGAAAGAAAAATATAGGAACTGCAGAAATTAGCTTTGAACCAGAACAGTGGTTACCAAAGTAGGAACCACAGAATGCTAGCTCTGTGAGCTGCTTACTGAGAACAAAACATATAGATCTGGAGGTCAAACACTCTGGATAACACACACATATAACCTCTCTTGAAATTTCATATGAATTAATATGCCAATACATATTAAAGTTTCTGCCAACTTTTGCAGGAAAGAAACAAGTTTAATTTTGTTAACTACTGTGATAAGCATGAAGGTGCACTACCCAGGTCCCCCTTAAGGAACAAGCACATGCTCCCGGCTGCAAGAATTGCATCCAGTGGACAGCCCCAGCCTACAGCTAAGGGGCAGCATCCAGCTATTGTTTGGACAAGGAGTCCCGCCATTCTGACCCAACACGAGATAGCCTGACAAGCAATCCTTGCTCATGAGCACCTCTCCAGGCTTGCTGAGGCTTCATCCTAATACACATGGCTATTCCACTTCTTCCTCTGCTCAATCTTGCTTCCTCCTCTACCCTTCACAAGCTTTGATCTCCCATACTCTTTCTGGAGTCTGATTTGATCCAAGCTGAAACAACTACCATCTAAGAACTTAATTTGACCACATGATGCCTTCTTCTGCACCTGCTTCAGGGAAAGCTGAACAAGGTAAAGCTCGTTTACTAAGACTAGGTTGCACTGGATCTAACCTGAAAATAATTTCACTCCTTACTTCCGAATCTCTGAGTCCTCCAGTAGAGAAATCAATGGATTTCTCTTTTCTTGACTTTTCCTTCAGTCTGTATAATTTTACTACAGGTATTGTCTGGAATTTTTTTTCTCTTGAATTAAATTAGAGTTGTCATTGTATGGCGTGCTTAAGTCCTAACATGATAGAACAAATTGATTTCAAGAATAAATATGTTTTCAGTTACTTTTAGTACGTATAGCATAAAATCAGATAGGTGTTCTTTCAGTGATGGCATGTGCTCTTACACATAGCTCTTACATATGTCTAAAGAGCATATGTAACATATTCATTCTCGGTACTTTTGAAATCTCAGGAAAAGATGTGAACGTTGACCAAAGCTACTATTAAAATATAAAATGCTCATTTCCTCCAAACCCAAATTGCATCCTTATATCCCCATCTGATCAGTAATTAGAATCAGATTTTAGGGCTCTTTCATTCACTACTGTACAAAGCAATTCCCTGCTTTGATGATTAACTCTTGCTCCTAACTTCATATTTCAGTTTAAAATATTTTTTATTTCAATTCTAAAAAATATAACATCCAAGTGTTCATATTTCACAGAGATAAATTATCATCAAATGTGGATCATCAAACATTTGACCTAGAGTTGAAACATTTTAATAGATGAGAAAAGAGTCCAAAAGATAATTCCTTGTTATAACAAATTAAAATTCTTGCATTCTGCTACTTTTCAATGTGAATATTAATAAAGATAAGAAATTCTTCATCTTTCCTTATTTTGAAATTTCAGTAGGTCATGTTATGACAAGGCAAATACAACAAGTCATAAACATACATTAAGTATATATTTAGTGAATTTAAAACATATTGCACTTAGGGTTTGAAATCAGGTTAATTTTAATGGTCATTGTTTTAAGGATATGTTCGGGGATTTTCAATTCTGAGTTTTATTTGTGGTTATATATGAGATGGGTTTTTTTTAAATGTCTAGTGAAATTTTTCACTAATCTATTTTGGCAAATACATTGGGCACCATTACCATTGCTAGGTAGTAATAGACATGTTCTGTCTCCAAGGTATATATGCATTTATTAAGCATAAACATATTATGCAGAACATATATTTAGAGGTTGAAGCCAAAAGTAAACAAAGAGATTACAACAATGAAAGGGAAAGACTACCAACGAAAGCAAACAAAAAACATGAGCTTCAACCATGGTACCAGAGTAGAGAAGGTAGGGAGATGACAAATTGCCATTTGTCCAATATCAGTAGAACTTCAATTTCCTTTCATTTTTGAAGAAGGGTGGAGTCTCAAACTTCTAACACATTTTGAAGGCAAAAAAGGATGCTAACTGGTTTTCCTCAAGCTTACAGCATACAGTTCTCTGCTGCTAGGTGTACCAGTAATTCAGTTGCAAGTAAGCTAATGAAGAAATTAAATCACTTGCCTTTTTCTTGTCTCTTTCTTAAAGAGGTTGCATTTTTGTGCTGACAGTGCATAGCTGATAAAATAGCAATTTTTGAAAAGCTTGCTCATTTAGCTACTCTCAGAACCCCTGCTGACATCACTGACATTTTCTCCAAATATGCAAATACTGTAAGTCACTTTCTAAGATGCATGCATATATTTCCAAAAATGTTATTATTTTATGATCAACTAGGCATAAATGCAGAGGCAGACTAGTTTGCTGGCTTTGTAATGCCACACTCATGAAATGACTTTTTTTTCTAAATGAGATTTCGTAGGAATCTGTCACAGCCTCGTAGATCTTTAAAGGTGAGTTATTCCTTTTATATAGAGTGGGGGTTATTTTAAGGCCTTCTCATTATATAAACATAAAAATAGGAGTAAAAGCCCGTAAGCTCAGCAAACTTAAATACCTGGGTGACAATGGCAATATTATCGTTAAACTCGACACACAACTTTTGAAATACAGTGCACATGCAGGAGGCACGAATATTATCTTATTTAAATGTCTGTATTAAGCACAACCACTCTCTGCTAAAAATGGGGAAAAAACAAACAAGTCATATTCATCAAAGTAATTGTGTAGGTACTTTCAGTACCAAAATGCCTAGAATGAAGGATTGAACTGCTAACGGCAGCAGTGACAGCCATGAATCATGGTAGGCTACTCCGGGGCCTTTACCACCATAAAACAAAAGATGTAGATGAAAAATGCTGCAATTAAGTGATTTGATTTCTGCCCCCTTTTTCCTACTGCATTCGTGCATGGCTGCACAGCAAAGATTGATGGGAAAAATTACTCTACGTGATCTCTGACAGAGCCTTGGAACAATTCTATAAGGGGGAAACATACAAATCAAACCAGCTTTCTTGTATTCAAACAAAATAATACATATAAAGCAAATACTTTAGCCTATATCCAAAGCACCAAAATTTGCATGCACACATAAATTGTTGAGAAATGCTCTGCTATCAAAACCAAACTCATGGATTTTCCAGCTAGTTGGGTTATACTGATATTTGTTTAAATAAATATTCAATCAGCACTGCCGAGTGGCATCCTCAATATGTCTGTGCACAGAGAACAAATTACAGACACAAATTTGTGGAGGTAAAACACTCTTATCTTTTATATCAATAAATTATTAATGAAAATACACACAAAATAAAATAATAGGAAATTTCACTGACTATTCAACTTCCCTGTCATTATAGTCATTTAGAGGGACATTTTTAATGGATATTCAAAACTCAGTTGGGTTCCTACATACAAAAGAATCATACTTGAATGCCTGGGAATAGTTTATTGTAGTTAGTATGTATGCTTCAAAGATGCTAAATTTGCAACATTCACTGGATAAAATAAACAATACTGTTAATATGAAGAAAAGATAATTCTATTATTAAAGGCTAAAGTGAAATTACAGGGGTTTCATTTTCTGAAGAGCGAAGGTCACTCAATCCCAGACTGCTGTAAAAAAATGCACAGTAAATTTCACTTGAATTTATACAATAGAATTGTCCCTTCCATCAAAGGGGAAAAAGCCAGTATATGCTGGACTTTGTATATGTATTGAGGCTGTATTTAAAGGCTGCTAGTATAGTAATGTGGAACTGGGTGAATTCTTACATTCTATCTATAAACATATCTTCTTTCAAATACTGGGGTGATTTAAATAAAGTTATGTGAAGATTTCGCAAGACAGTAAATATCAATGCTACTACTGATTTCTGCCTTTAAAAACTTGTCCTACTGCCAGTGAAAAGGATAACTATTGCATTGTTTTGTACACCTGAAACTAATAATAAAAAAAATTAAAAATAAAAAAAATTTAAAAACCCAAAAACATGTCATACTGAAAATAGTATTTTACTATGGTGTTTCAAGAGGCCACCCTAAAAAATGAGCAGTCATTGTTTATGTGCCTAATTGTTGTGGTTCTTTTGTTATCTATCAAAATAGTAAGCCTATGGGTCCCAGGGCCAGAACTTATTAGTGGATTCTCTTTTTTTAATAACGGGGAAATTTGTGAAACACTAGCCTGGTTCGATGAAATATCACAGACTTGGAAAACCTGGGTTCACCACTAATTAATGCTAGGTTGAACTACATGAAATCACTGTTTTTGTAGGTCAAAACCAGTTGACTATCACAATTACAAGTGGTTCAGCCTATATTACTTTGGTATACTAAGCACTCAGCTTCTATACCCTCATGTATAAAATAGGCAAAATGACCTTTTCTAATTTTTAAAGTAGGTACTTATTATGTTTTAGTTAAATTTCTTCATCTGATTGGTCAATAATTCTTTTTTTTTTTGTAAATGCCCACCAACATATTGTCTGTCTTATTTTCATTTTATGTGAAGTAAAAGAAAATAGTAGTAAAGAACAATAATTAAGAGCCTAAAGCTTGAAATCAGAAAAACCTGGGATTGATATTTCATGAAGATAACTCTGAGCCTCACACTACCTAAAACAATTCCTACAAGAAGATTATGCTGGTGATTTCATCCTTATTTAGCTTTCTAACAAATATTTATGGAGCCCATACTATGTACGAGCCAACTTTCAAAGGCACTTTGGACACAGAAATGAGGAAAACAGGCAAACATTTCTGATTTCATGGTTTTTAGATTCTAGTAGAAGGTAATAGACAGATAAGCAAATAAGCAGATTTTATTGGGTTGTCGGAAAAGTCATGGCGTATTTTTCTATGTTTTTCATTGCAAAAACGAGTTATGACTTTTCCGACAACCCAATATATTCCTCCAAATTTGTCATAATACATCAAAGAAAGGGATAAACAGTTGGCTAAGAGTCAGATTTAACAAAGGTCAAGGTTTGGCCAGGCCAGTATGACAAAGACTGAGAAGGCCAAGGGAATTGAGGACATATCCAAGGGAATGACTGTAACCATGTACCATGGAATCTAAAGTGAGTAGGAAAAGAAATCAGAACATGAGAGTGTTGGGGCCAGCGGAGTGGCGCGTTGGTTAAAAGTTGGCTTGGGACGCCAGCTCTGAGCAGCAGGGCCCCAGTTGGGATCCCACTTGAGGGCCAGTGATGCTGCGCCCTCTACAGCTAAGATGGTGAACAACAGCTTGACCTGGAGCTGGGTTGCTGTGAGTCACCGGCAAAGGCGTGGGCTGCAGTGGAGCTGGCCAGCAGCTGGTGTGAACTTTTGTGAGTTGCCATGAGCAGCTGTGAACGACAGTCCAACAACCTGCGAGTGACTGCCTCACCCAGGAAGAGCACAATGATAATATCAACATGGCCAGTGAAGCGACATCCTCTACAACTAGACTGAAGAACAAAAGGACAGAAACTTGTCTGTTCCCCTTCCCCGATTCCCCAACACTGTTCCCCTCCCCCAATTCCCCAATAAAATCTTAAAAATAAAAGAACATGAGAGTGCTGTGGGCCAACCGAGTAGCCCTTCCCCCCCCTCCCCAACTGAAAGACCTTTAAGTTTTCTTTCCTATAGAAATGTTAAGTCTGCTCCCTAGTTTCTTAGTCCCTTAGCCCTTGGCTTTGATTACTTTTCTGATCAGTTTCTGAAACATAGACTAAAAATTGCCCCTAGACTGAATCACAAAATACCTCTCACTGGTAAATAATTCTTATACGTGACAAATGATCACTAAAAATCAACAATTATTATCAAATAACCAAGTATCTTAAGATGTAATAACATATACATGATCTTAAGTATTTATTTTGTAAGTAATCAAGGTAAATCTATCTATAATAAATTCATTCAGTGCAAGTTCCTGAAGAATTCATTTAATCTTTCATTCATAGCTGTATTTTTAGTGTATTTATTGGGGTGCTTGAAGGATTTTCATTTTATTTTTAGAGCATCCTTTTTTTGTACAAAAACCTAGAAATACAAGTAGGAAAAAAGTCATGCCTGAAGACCAAATGGAAATTTTAAAAATAATAATTAATAATAATAATAATAATAATAATAATAAATGTCCTGAAACAGAACTCAAAATTGGGTTTTGAGCTTCCTGGAAGACTGAATGAAAAAGAAAAAAATGTTAACATCTTTTTATGTTTCATCTTTCATATTTATATTCTTAAGGTCAGGAGGCATATTGTCTAATACACTTGGACATTCTGAAGTTGTCTTCCTCTTTTCACCATTTTTCTTCTACAGTGAGACTTTTGGAAAGCAATTAAGTAGGTCAGTGTAGAAAGCTATATTCTATAAAGAACTCCCATTGTTATATTGCTCAGTATTTTATATTTCTGGATATAGTAGTTTATGTGAAAACCCTTGAAACATAACTACACATTGAAGAGAGTGTCAACATCACCTTAAATATTTAGCCTCACAATAGCAGTACAATTAAGTCATTCTGTAGAAATAAGAAAATCACAGCATTATCCTAAGAATTTTAGGCTTTTCAATAGTATGAATGATAGTATCTACTAAAAGTAAAAATGCAATATATAAAAAAAATGTTCTATTATTTTCATGTTTTTCAATAAGGTATAATTGATGTACAGTAAACTGAACATGTTTTGGTGTATAATTTGAAAAGATTTGGCATATGCATATACTCATGAAACTATCACCATAATCAAAATAATGAACACAGCCGTCACACCTCAAATTCTCCTCATATCCTTTGTAATCCCTCTCCCTCCTCTTACTGATATGTTTTCTGTCACTGAAGATGAGCTTGCAATTCTATTTTTATATAAATGGAATTATATAGTATGGCTTCTTTATTGTCTGGCTTCTTTCATTCAGTATAATTATTTTGACATTTACCCATGGTATTGTGTTTATCAACAGTTCACTCCTTGTCAATGTTAAGTATCGTTCCATTGTATAGATATACCATTTTTTTTTAATCTGTTCACTTGTTGATGGACATTTGGGTAGTTTATAGTTTGGGCTATTACAAATAAAGCTGCTACAACATTTGTGTTTTCTCTTGATACTGTGAATAGAATTAAAAGCCCAGACTGGGAGAAAATATTTGCTAAGCAGGTATTAATAATGGAAAATGGATTAAAAATATATAAATAACTCTGAAAACTCAGTAAGAAATTAAAAAAGAAAAACATTCAAATGGGTAAAAGATTTGAACACTTTACCAAAAAAGTTATGAAGATGGAAAATAAGTACACATAAAGATGCTCAAAATCGTTAGTCATTTGGTAAATGTATACTTAACGCACAATAAGATACCACCTATTGGAATGGCTTAATTTAAAATGAATGGCCATACCACGTGTTGGTAAGGATGTGTAGGAATTAGAAATGTCCATACAATGCTGGTAGGAATGTAAAATGTTACAACTCAGCAGTTTCTTAAAATGTTCAAGATATACTTATCATATAATTCTGAAATTAACTGTTTTGAACCTAACTTTATTAAAAGACTATTATTAACAGCCCGAGGCTAAGGACCTCACCTTGTTTAGCATAATCTCAGTTAGTATTACCTCCCTACCCTTTTAGCAATACAGGATTTAAATACCATTTATATGCCTTTTCAGCAAACTCCAAATTTGTATCTCCAGTGCTTACTTTACTAGCCCCTCAAAAGCAGTTCTCATCTAGGTTTTCCATCTCAGGAAACAGTACTACTATCCACCTAGTTGCTTGACCCATAATTCTAAGAATCATACTTGACACCTTCCCTTCCCTTATTACTCCCCGTGTTGTTCTGCATATCCAACCCATCAAGATCTATCTATCATCTCAACCTCTGAACTATGTCCTGAATCTGTCCAGGTCTCTCTACTCCCATTAATATTTTTCTAATCCAAACCTCTATGATCTCTCATTATATTGCTATAATAAATTTCTAAGAGCTTTCTTTATACTACTCAAAGTCTTAACCTTTACATTGTTAAAATAGTAGCCAGAAAACAGTTTTTAAAACCTAAATCAGATAATATCACTCCCCTTCCTAAAACCCTTCAATGGCTTTCCTGTGTACTTTCAAAAAAATTTAAACTCCTTTCTATAACCTACATCATCAAGTTTCTGGTTCTCTTATACCCAACTCAAATTTCTCACTGCTCCATACACATTAGCCTTCTTTATGTTCTTCAAACACTCTAAGCTCATGTTCACATTTAGGCTTTTGCACCAGATTTGGTGTCCCCAGATGTTATTTATGTCAGGTTCTTTTTTGTCATTCAGTAATCAGCTCAAATGTCATCTCTCTAGTGAATTTTCCCTTACTACTAAATCAAAATTAGCACACTTCCATTATCTCTTAATGCCATTGTCTCATTCCAACATTGCGGTATTTTATTAATTTATTTTCTTGTGCATTGTGTTTCCTGCTTCCTCTAGGACTTTATCAATATTATTGAAATCTTGTCAATATTGTTCATTTTACACATCTAGGATCTAGAACAGTGCTTGGCAAGCAGGGGACAGTCAATTAATATTTAATGCCCAAAATTTTTTTGTAAGATATATTTACATGAACTCTGAAGGTAATATTATCCCAAAATTTTACTTTCTTATGTATTTATTCTTGTATTTTATTTGTTTTACTTATGAGAAAAAATATTTGAAAGCTGAGGTTAAGGAGAAGAAAAAAAACATTAAATTTGAGAGCAAAATTTTGTCATAGAATAATAGTTTTGTACTTTTCATTTTAACTAACTGTAAGGTTAGAGAACTGTCACTTGATATGGCAATCATCCTGAGGAAGAACAGTAAAGCAAGGAGCAGGCACTCATACTACACTCTTCTGTCTCCATTAATCAAGTTTATAACAGCCACAGGTAGCACCACCAGATGCTGGAATTTTTAGTGCCTAGAAAATCTTGACTTTGTACCAGATGCCCACTAATGGGGGTGTGTAGGGGGCATGGGAAGTTACATTACTGCCCTGTAATCCACAAGGGATTAAATAAGAGCTCTTTGGTTCACTCCCATAGCCCCAGAAAAAAATAATCCCTTTGAGTAGTCCTAAGAGCTTTCGGTGTCCTAGAATTTTATCAATGAGAGAAAAATGGCAGAATCCTACAAAAAATAACTTTTCATTTCCATGGGTGATCATTCCTAGTGATGACACTATCCTGGGAAGTCAATCCCTTCCTTTCAAAATGGTAGTTAATGTGGCATTGAAAAGAAAATAAAATGGTCCTATCATGCAGAAGATATGACAAATGGAACCAGCAAAAATCAATGAACCTAAGTGACATGTTGGTGATGACAGAGGCTTTAAGTAAAAAAAGCTTTAAAGTACAACCAGCAACAGAGCACACAAGCTGGAATGAAGAGGGGGGAAGCACAGAGCAGGAACATGCACTGACCACAGGAAAAGTGAAGCAACATGGATACAAAGAGAGCCCAGAGACAGTGGCCTGAATGAGAGGCAGTGGTGGAAAAACAATGGAAGACGGCCCACTTAGTGTGCTATTTCCAGAGAGAAACTGTGTAGGGAAAAGTGGAAGAAGATGAAAGGGCTAGCAGTGAAAGCGGCAAAGATCTTGAATTGTTAAAAATGGAACACTGAAAAAAGGCAATCTGTAATTTCTCCCCTACCCCATGGGAAAAATGGGCTAAAAGGGGTTTATTGAGAAAACCAAGCATAATTCATTGTATGACGGAAGTTTAAAGGAGAAATTAGAACCTGTACTACATACCATTATGTTTAACTTAATTGATTCATAAATATGGCCATTAGTTTATACACAGTATAAAATCTGTTTATCCATTACATAAACCCAGTTTTTAATTTAAGCTTTAATTTATAAACCTTATCAGATAATTGGCTATTTCCAATATAGTAGCGCTTTGAATACCAATCAAGTGCCATAAAGAAAGGGCAGACTATTCTTGATTTGATCAGCTAGAACACAACTTTCCTGACAGAGTGGATGGAAAAGAGGAGAATAAATTGGAATATTGAAAAGGCATGTGTGCGAAGGAACCAAATGGAAAGTACAAATTACAAATAAAGTAGACAATGTTTCTTGCCTTTAATATAGGACCACTAAGGAATATCTTAGAAGAAGTACCAATAGGAGTAGAAAAAAAGTGGATAGAATTTTCTTAGTGGTAGAAAGTAACCTAGACTCGCTGGGAGATTGAGAAATGTTCCTTTTCTCCTGGGTTTCTGGGTGCTTATAGGAGGAAGAAAAAACTAATCTAGTCAGCCAGGAATAAAAGAATATTAAAAAAAGTTTCAATCATTGATACAGTATCTAGAAAATAACACTTTAAACACACACACAAAAATCATAAATGGA
Source organism: Hipposideros armiger (assembly GCF_001890085.2). Lineage (NCBI taxonomy): Eukaryota > Metazoa > Chordata > Mammalia > Chiroptera > Hipposideridae > Hipposideros > Hipposideros armiger. The sequence continues at coordinate 3,649,215 of NW_017731431.1, forward strand.
TTGTTATGCCTTTTCACCATAGTCTTTGAAACTATATTCCCAAAGAATAATCTGTGAGAATATCTTTTCTCAGATTCCTCAGTAAATATGTTCTGACCTTATCTTTCAGGGAGGTCTTTTAAAAGGTAAGCAAGGACCTAAAATGCATCAATTAAATCTACCTCTATCTCTAATTATCAATCTATGATCTATCTAAAATAAAAAGCCTCACTCTTGTAGAAACCAGATAGATGCAAAACCCCAGGGAGTAAGATAGAATTTATTTACATTTGGAGAACATGAATATTAATGTGGGAATCATAAATCAAGAGCAAAAGATTATCTTAATTTCTACAGTTGTCTACTAAAAACTCCAAATTGCCTCAATTCATTTTCTTTTTTCCTGTAGTAAACTCACACCAACTCACAGTCAATGACATAAAAACATTCAATATTCACTCAACAAAAATGTATGAGAAGTTTCCTTTATAAAGGACATGCTTGGACCTATGCTCAGAGCCATCATTCCCTTTTCTTGGTGAGCAAGAAAAGAACTTTGGTCACATTCTATATCCTATAAGCTGAAATATAACATTTATATTCCCAATGTGGATATGAAGCCCCCAAGGTAAAATTAGAGTTTTGATCCCAGATTATCCCTGAAAACTATTCAGGCTTTGCTTTTTAAAATGCATTCTGATATCTAAAATTTAAGGTCTTTGGTAGCTTTATATAGATTTAATGCAAAAAAAAGTTATTGAATTAGTTTCTCTTAGTACATTTGATCTATGACAGTCAGAGTTCTGCTTAATGATTTTTTTTAAAACAGAGACTCAGGGATTTCATACTATGAAACTTATTTTACTAAAAAATAAATCTGTGCTATGTTTACTGCAATTCCATAGGTCATATAATGTAATTACTGTTTTTAAGTTCAATGTCTTAAAATCTGTTGTAAATGGCCTCAGGGAAATGATATTTTAACTTCTAAAATTCATTATTTTAAAATTTAGTATACAATATTAGGAAATAACCTGAAGATCAGCCAAAATCCATATTTTTTCCAGTCACATAGTTTAAATGTATAATAAAATGTATAATGTCATTTTATCTCATTTACTGGTTGTAAATTACATACTAACCAACCTTGTATGAGTAAATGTATAGTTTTAAAATTTGATTTTTTAAAACTGAATATATTTAAGTTAAAAGAGTATATAACAGGGCCGGCCGAGTGGCGCGATGGTTAAGAACTGGCTTGGGATGCCAGAGAGCCCCGGTTCGGATCCCACATATGAGGGCCAGTGACACTGCCCTCTACAGCTAACATGCTGAACAACAGCTCAACCTGGAGCTGGGCTGCTG
>NW_017731431.1:3650788-3670788 GCF_001890085.2 Hipposideros armiger
CTAGACTGAAGAACAAAAGGACAGCAACTGTTGGGGAGTCCACTTCATAGTCGATGTAGAGGCCTGACCACTGCATTGTATTTCTGAAGCTGATGTTGAATAATATAGTATGTCAACTATAATTATATATATATACATATAGTCTCGGGACATGGAGTAGAGTGCGGGAATGGATTCAATGGAATTGTAATAGATAAGCATGATATAGGGGGTGGGAGGGCAATAAATGGGGGGAGGCGGGTTGTTACTTTGTGAGGGTGAAAATGGTAACTATTGCATTGTTCTGTACACCTAAAACTAACAATAAAAATAAATAAATAAATAAAAATAATAAAAAAACCCCAGCAATTTGTCTGTTCCCCTTCCCCCAATTCCCCAATAAAAAAAAAGAGTATATAACACTAAAGAGATCAACATTTTAAGATTATTTGAATATGAATAAATATATATGAAACTTTAAGCTTAAATTTTACAACTTCTCAAATATATGTCTATAAATTAAACAAATTTCCTTTATTAAAAAAATGTTCATTCTCCTTATCATCAGTTTTATAGGAATATTTAACTGTAGCTGTAGTTCACCTTGAAAAAGTCACAAATTTACAATTAGTTTTAGCAAAAATAATTCACTTCCTTGAAAATAATTTCCCTTTCTTTCTAAATAAATTAAACACAAAGACCTCTGAATACTAGTTTACAAAATAATACAATTTTTAAAATAATAATCTTTGTCTTCCTTTAAATGATGCAGGGGCACAATGACTAAATTCATTGATTCTAGGATAATACATCTAAATTGTAAAATATAGGTACATAATTGGCACAACTGAAATTATGAGTGATAGATTAGCATTATTATTAAAGATTTACACATACCTTGGACAAGAAATATTAACAACATTAATAGCTACCATTTATTATGTGCCTACTAAGTCCCAGGCCTTATCCAAGGCCCTTTGCATATATCATTATTAATAGTCACAACCGCCCTGCAAGGTATAGGTTATTTTTTTCATTTTTACAGCTGGTGCAACTGTGTTTCAGTTTGGGTAATCATTTGCCTGAGGCAGAACAAGTGGAGGAGCAGGAATTCAAACTCAAATCTCTCTCACTCCTGTCTAGGACTTTAACTTTATTCATCCATGATAAATTATAAGCAAATATGCTTCCTAATTTTTCAAAATTCATTTTCAATTAAAATGTTTGCAAAAGGAACATCTGACAACAAACGAGCCACAGGCTTCATTGAGGTACTGAGACATTCAGGGATCACCTTGCTATTCACAATGACCAAATTTTGAATTTTAAAACTTCACTGTTTGTAGTAGAAACATGTTAGCTGAGATGGAAGTGATTTTGATTTCATTTTCAAACATCTGCTTAAGACTGCTTTTGAAAAACAAAGGGTAGCTATACTGTGATAACTGTTGTGGAATTCCAACCCCAATGGAAAGTTATACTTATGCTTACTAAAAATATGCACATTTATTGAATACTTACTGTGGGCAGATAAGTGCTTCAAATACATTATTTAACTTATACAACAGCCCTGTGAGGAATACTATTATCATGGCTTTACAGGTAAATAAACTGGGGCACACAGGCATGAGTCAGTTTATCCACACCAAGATGCTGCTGAGTAGAAGAGCTACGTGTAGACTCCAACTTTGTCCACAATCCAGCACTCGCCATTGTATTATCTTGCCTTTGATACAGTGGCCGTTAGAAGTGGACTGTGTTAAAATGTTCACACAAGGTCTAGGGTGTAGGCCTGTGGACACATACATCAGTGAGCTGAGCCCCCAGGCAGAAAGCCAATGGCTGCAGCTGTGTCCTGGCTTCTTGCCCCACTTAAACTCTGAGGGTTCATTTCTTCACTTTAAGAGTGAACTGCATGGCATCTCTAAAACCCATTAAAGCGATAAGATCATTAAGAGCCTATAAATGCATTGAATTTATGTAACTGAACAGTGCTACTGAAAATATAACTGAAGGTTTGCTGCTTTGCTATTATGTCTTTCTCTCCCCATAGGCATTCCTGGGGTTCTAAACATGACCAGAGTGGAGTCATGGAGAGCTGGACTCCTGTCCCAGCTCTGCTAAAGCGTGTGTGACCTTGGGGATTAGCCCAATTTGTCTACGCTTCAGTTTGTTAAACCATAACATGAAGAAAATATGAACACCTACCCCAAGGGAATTGCGTGAGGAAAAAAGTAAATGTAAAAGTGCTTGGCACAGAGTAAACTCAAGAAAAGTTAACTATTGTTATTTTTATTGTTATGGTTATATTATAAAATGGAGAGATTATGGTATATAATTTATGTTAAATCTCACAAAAATAAAAAAGGGCAAAATGTTCACTGCTAGTATACTCTGGGTAAATTTTAATATATTTATACATGTATATGTGTGCCTGTGTATTACACACACATGTGTGGATGTGTATATTTGTGCACATATGTGTACGTGTGTATCTATATATAGATACACACGTACACATTTACCCCTTTACCTGACATTAAACTTCTATGTAAACATTCAATTTTTACAGGTGTTTTGTTCTCCCCCCCCCTGCCCCCAGTGTTTTTAGATGGCATTGCTGACAAGATCAGCATCAGATTTAGATAGAATGATAATATGCAAAAGCACACAGAATTCTCACATGTATAAATGCTCTCTAGTTATTTTAAGACATTTTGTGGAAACTACTAAAGTGGTGGGGACGGGACAATGATGCATCAACTGAATTAATCACTATCATCACTCTTCTAAAGAAAAAACAAAGCAGCTTCAGCACACTCAATCATCACGAACACGAAGAGAATGGAGCCGCATAAAACCAAGGCTGGGTCCCCATTCCTAGTACACGATGTGTTAAAAATTTGCAGCTGTTGATGGAAGGTTTGCTCCACAGTTTCCAAACTCTGCAACCCTTATTTATAAATCCCACAGAGGGGTATTTTGGTTTACTTGCTTGTCTGCTTTTTAATTTGTGTTTGTTTGTTTCCTTACAATCACAAAATGCAACTGTTTTATAGGACTATGGAAAATCCTGCAACCAGATGTTTGAGCCTATCAGTGAAGAATTTTATCTGATGGCAGGAGTTGAAATGACACAGACAGTAAAAGTGTCAAAGACACACAGTGGAGAAAGGTGGCTTTTTTTTTCTTAAATTCTGGCAGTTTTTAGGAAATGTGACGCTAAGCCTCACCAAAACTCAGACATCAATATAGGAGTAATTCTATGGCATTTGGCTTTTGCATTTCTTCCATAGATATATTGCTTGCCACTGATCCAAATGCGTTTCTGCCTTTGTGCTGTAAACTCGAGGACAACCCAGGTACCAAGACTGTCTTTAAAAAGGGCTGTGAGGAATAAGGAATAGCCTCCACATTCACTTACTTCAGCAAGAACATAAAAGGGAACATGATCAGTTGATCTCTAGGGCTTACATAGTCCCCTAACCATTTAATTAACCACAGTCTGATATTTTACCCTGTGATTTATTTAAAAAAGTAGCAAAGTTAAATAATGATTATATTATAGCTGGAAGGAAATATATAGTAACCAACACAGTTAGGCAACTTATAGATTAGAAATAAGTGGCTGATACTGTACATTTTTTAAATTTACATTTTGTGTGTGTGTGTGTGTGTGTGTGTGTGTGTTATAGATGCCACATTACCTTATGAGATATTTTTCTTCTCATACAACATTTTGCAAATTTTATCCTGTAGATCAATGCTAGGCTTGCCACTACAGACCACAAACATAATACTGCAAAGATGGGATATGCTGAAGCAGCAGCTATAAGTAATTTCTCACATACGTGTGTGCAAGGAGAAAAAGAAAAATGGCTTCGTGCATCCTAGTTCATTCACAGAGCTTTGGGAATTAATTACACTTATATTACTCAATACTAACTATGAGGATTAGGAAACAAATGTTGGGGTATAAATATAAGAAGTGCACCTATTATTTTACCTTTGCCATCACCTAGATTTATTTTTTATATATATATATATATATATATATATATATATATATATATATATATATCTTTATAATGTGTATATATTTCATAGTCATGTATACTATAGGTCTGTATTATACAGTATGTACATATTATATGAGCATATAATTAAAAACTGTTTCAGTATATAGGATTGTGGAAAAATGAAGGCAAATAAGCCGCTTCTAAACAAAATCATCATCAAAATATACTGCAGACTTTGTATCTGGAAAGCATGATTCAAATTATAGATATCAGAGATAGCAGCAGTCTTCTGTTTATATCATGTGAAACAACAGAGAGATGATCACTTAGCTTTTGTTTTGGTTCCAATTCATTTTTTTTTCAAGAAGTGTAATTAAAAACTGCATTAATGCCACCAATTATGGCCTCCAAGGGACCAGAAACCCCATGTTACTCCGTGATGGAACACAACTGAGCTGCAAACATCCATTTACCATTATAATACTCATTAATCCTGCCAAAAACAACTCATTACGGGACTTCAAGGAAATCATCTCATAGGCAAACACAGCACAGAATCTGTCATTGCATTCCTCACAGCAAAGTTGCAGAAGTGGAAACTGTTCAATGTCACTAATTTCGGATGCTGAAAATTATGATTTTGCTTTTCATCAAGCTAAGCGCTTCATGTGAAAAAACTGGGCTAAACTCTCACCATTTAAGCAAAGTCTTAATAAAGAAGTGGCTTTGACTCAAAATCTCAATAATCTAAGCCTGAATAACTTCACTAACCTACCTATCAAATTCTTCCAGAACCCAATCTCCCCTCATTGGACATCAGCACCATCAGTATTTTTCCTCCCAAAGTAACACAAATTCCACCACATCCATTGTCATCTTTCTGACTGGATATAAAATGAAATATAAACTCTCTCTAATTGTTTGGTCAATTGAATATATTCAAACATGTTGGCTCTTTTTTCCATCCCCAGCTCCAAGGAGGTGCTGCACCCACCCAGCAAGATCTCCCTAAATGCTTGCTGGAGATTTGATATCAGTGTTGTAGGAAAAGTAGCCCTAAAACACCCTCCAGCAACAAAACTTTGAGTTGTCAAATATCATCTGATAAACAATTATTGCAAAGACAGATGATTACAGAGATTTATTTAAAACACATTAACAATCCTTATGTTTCAAGACTAAAACTACATTATTCTCTTTCTTTTCTATATCATATTTCCTCTGATATTTCAGGAGTCTTTGCTTGAGCATTATCTAAATAAGATGTCTGAAAGGATGTTCTAAAATAAGCTTAGATAAAAAACTAATAAGCTAACTTTAAATATTTGGTTATGTTTAATGTCTTTTTACAGAAAATAAGAAAAAGATTTTTGCAAGAAAAATTTTCCACAAAGACTACATATTTTATCTTATAAAATTACTGGAAAGAAGTAAAGAGCAAGTGATAATATGTAGCATTTGAAATTTAATAAGTGACCATCTTTAATAAGATTCCTCTCTTAGAGTTTAAACTGAACTTATTTCATATATTTTTAAAAAGAGCTTATTCCACAAAATTCTAATGGAATGAATAGCAAACTTAGTCAAAATTAGTTGAATCAGTAGCAAACTGAGGCCTAACATGATACTCTTCTACAAACAAATTCTGAATGTTGATATTTGGGGTAAAAGTTGAAGAGAGACATACAATTTACAAAGGGATGAACCAAAGGATTTACCTTATTGTTTCTTTTCAGTTTTCAGGTTTGGAATTCAAACTTTAAGAATATGTACAAAGTAGATGCTACATGTTCTCACAGAACCCAGGAGTTATTTGCCCAATTGTCAACCTTGTAGATTATAGAAGTCTCCTTCTGGACTCTAAGCCTTGTCTGTGAGAACTCTGTCTTGTACAGCACTGAATCATCAGCTCTTAGCATCATGTGGAAGACAATCTTTAAATGATTAGTGAATAACAAATCATTGAATTTAACCAGGATAATATTCTGAGAACAGGCAAATATCAATGTTGTGCCACTGCTGTAGGTCTTTTTTTCTCTTCTATCACAAGAAGATGAATTGGCTTTATTGTCTAAGTTCTGAATTCCTTTCCTTGAGGAAATGAGTATGTCTGAACAGGAAAAAGTTTTCAAAAACTAGTATAAAACCTTACATTCTATTTCTTTGTTGATAGAACAAAGCTTACCTACTGAAAGAAGTAGGAATAAGACAACTGGAAGAGATAAATGTCTTGGACTGACGGTCTATTCCTCAGCTTTTGGGGCCTTGATTTACTTACTGCATCTAGGGTCCTGGATTACTCTAGGCTTAAATCTTTGGAGGCTGGAAGCTTTGTCCCAAGCTGGACATGATCAAAAGAGCTCTGAGGGCTGAGGTGAAAACATCAGGCCGCCTGTGATGTTAGAAGGGCATTTTCAACTATGCCAATAACTGATTGCCCTATTGGTGCAAGTAAAAGAATACAAGAGAAGGAAACCTTGGCTTATTTTGCAACCCACTCATCCCTAGTCTACTTGCCTCCTGATAAGACCAGGATCTTTTCACGATTCCACTGTAGACCTGGACATTAGGACCTAAAACACGTTAAATATGACTTTCAAAAAGAACATGAAATTTTTTGTACTCTAGTTTTTTAGACCAAAATTTGTACCCACACGAATGAATGCCAAAAGTTCTGTGTTCTTATTTCTTCTTGCTAATAGAGTTTCAACATGGATCTTAGTTTATCAAACCAAAAGTTAAAGTGGGAGTGAAGGCTGGCTTGTATCTCCATCTCCTTCCCCAAATTAATAGCAAATTAGGCAATTTTTTTTCTTAATGACATCTTTGCCTCCAGGAAAGTATCAAGTTAGATATGAGCACATATTTTTCTTGTTTTATTTTCAAACCATGAGTGAGATGAGTAGGGAATTCTCAGTATAGTACTACTTATTTGGTACTATATTTTGAATAGAGATTATAGGAGGTAAAATATGGAAGAGTTTTTCGCAAAATTGTTATTTTCAGGTTGTGAATAATGAAACGGCTCTAAATCTAATGTGTAAATAGGAGTGGGTCATGTTTGCCTGGGCACCATACTCACATTCGAGCACTTCTTCTGGAAGCTACAAGGGGTCTTTCTCAGGCAATTTTCTGTGAAATACATTTTAAAATAATTTCCATTTACAAACTTTTAAATATCCTTTTCATCGTTTAGTTTGTTATTTATAGGAGAAAACTTACTTCTGTGAATATGTATATTCAATTCCAAGTTAACATAGAGAATACCAATAATAATAAATAAAAACAATTCTTAATCTGCTGTATTTTACATGTTTCAAAAAGACTGATGTGTTGAAAGAAACTCATTTATAATGTGTGAGTGAGCATTCTTTGAGAATCAAATAAGCAATGCATGTGAAAGTGTTCAAAGAATCAAGCACGGTGTATTTCCTATGGTACAGAATAAAGGACTTCCAAATCTCTCTGAGATGTGGAATCTACAATGTTAAAAATGTCAGCTCATCTCTGGATGGCCCAGACCAGTGTAGAAAAATATTGCACTTTAGAAAATTTTAAAAATGATGTATTTCCTCATTATAAAAATGAAGTGTCACCCTCAAGGTGTTACAGGAAAATGCAAACATGTGCATTTATTAACATAGATTAAAATTAATGTGTATTTTCTGTTAAGAGTTTTAAGAATGACAAGTAACTGCGATTGTATAAATATTAATATCATATACAGTAAATGCCCCATCAGCATGCATACTGACATACATACACTACACAGATGAGGGGGGAAAATGTACCAAGAGAAAAGGAAGAAAAGTCTACCACATCTTTAAACAGCAGGAGCAAAAAGCTTTCTTTGTGAACTTGCTTCCTAAAGTTCTACAGATGCCAGTTGTACTCACGGTCCACTGCTACTGTAAAACTCATATAGTAAATCAAATATGTTTCAGAAATTGTTTAGGGTTATTTCATTGATGATCATTACTTCCAAAGTCAAGTTAGAACTAATGTACACTTTCATTTTAGGAAATAATTGTTAAACAATTGATGCTATTAAATTTTCTAATTCAAGTGTTGTGAGCCATCCAAGTAGCCCCCCCTCCCCGAAAAACTTTTAAGTTTTCTTTCCTATAGAAATGTTAATTATAGAAATGTTAAGTCTCCTCCCTAGTTTCTTAGTTCCTTAGCTCTTGCCTTTGATTACTTTTCTAACCAGTTTGTGAATCCTAGACTAACGATCCCCCACCCCATCCCTTTGTCAATCAGTTTCTGAATCCTAAACAATAGAAATCTCCTACCCCTGCTTCAGATAACTACTTGAAAGCCTGTGACTTCCTAATATCTCCCAGGCCAGTAAGCTAAATGCGAAACCCATTCTGGGCCCAGACAACTGAAGCCACTAGCCACCTGAGTGACAGGCTGAATGGCCACAGGCTTCATGAGAGCTAACAGATTTATTAATTAAAATCTATTTTTCCTCATTCAGGAACTTTGGGGATACAGAGTATACACCAACAAGATTGCTGGTCACAACCAAAGAAGCCAACACTGTCTTGCAGGTGGAGCTCGAGACCCCTTCCTCTCTGAGATCAGCTAGGGCGAGAGTTCCGAGAATTCCCCAATAGGCAGGGACAGCTCTATGCCGCTGCCCAGCAGGAAGCAGATACAGAAGAAGAGACCTCCTGTCCTTCAACTTCCCATAGAGATTTTATAGGGATCACATCTCTCAAGGGGAAAACAAGGCAGGCAGTTAGAGGCAGGCATTGGGTCTCTGCATTCCTGCACATCCCACAGAATGTGACCGCCCAGGTGACCTCCGCTCTGCACCCAAAACTTCCAATCAAGGGGTCCCATGCCCAGAGGGGAACAGCCCATTCTAGAGAAAAAGGGATAAAAACTCCAAGTCCTGGGAAGTCCGCCCTTTTTGGACGCCTCCCCTGCTCTTTGGACCGCTTCTTCCCCTTTGACCCCTTCCTTCCTTTTCGAGCCTTTGGAGCATCGCCTTTACACATGGCCTGCTCCATATGCTCCAAACTCCTTGAAATAATTTCTCTTCTAATAAACTACTTTTTACTCCAGCATCTTGTTCAATTCTTGGCTTGAGTTGCCAAGGACCTGGACTTTGCGCTGAGAAGGGCCCACTCTCCGACAACACAAATGGTTGCCTCCCACCCTACCCTCCTTCCACATTTCTCATGCCTACCCTCTCTCTATAGGCTTCGTTCCCATCATTAAAGCAACCAAAAACAGATCAACAACCATGAATGTTGCTGCAAAATGTATTCAAAAACAGTTTGAAAAGCAATGATAAAATATTTACTGAATTATCCTGTTTAAAATTAGGTATTTTGAAAATGGTGCACTGAGTCATCCTGGATTAACATATGGGATAACACTCTAAGATTTTATGACTTATGTACCCAGGACTTGTTCTGATTTGACATCATTCTGGTTGCTACCCACCCCTTTTCTAATTTCACACGTCACAGCAAAATCAAGCTCCTGTTTCCAGATGCTAGTTTCTCTTCCACCCTGGGACAATCAGCTGCAAAAACAATGATTATAATGTACACGTTTCTAACTGACATATATATCAATAATATATTTTGAATACATGTGGCATATTATTTCTAATGGCATAACTAGCTAATTTTCAGTCTTCAACAATTTAATGCTACAAAAGTGATAGCCTATTGCCTGATATTCCTTTTTATTGTTTTTACTCAACTATCAGCTTCATAACATGACAACCCCTAACTCATTTCATAAGCAAAGTGTTATAGGTTACTCATAAAATTTAGAACACAAAATATAAATTGTTAAGAATTATGGAAGAGAGGCTACAAAATTATAAGTTATTTTACTACAAAGATTTATCTTATTAGCCAAAATAAAAAGGTTATCACACACTCCTTCTGAAATGTTTTAGAACATTAGATAAAAACATTATAAGTTAAGTCAACCTTAAAACAATGGAAGACCTTGGCTCTGTCTCTGAAAAAATTAAATGTTTAGTGTTAAAATCTAAAAGTATAACCTACTCTAGACATACCCTGGCTTTGGTTTAACGGGTTCTATGATATAAAACACATGAGGTATATCACAAGATGATGTCCAAACAACCTAAGGTTGTGTAAAACATTGTTTCCTAAATTCTGGAGGTTTAAAATATTTAGTAACTCAAACACTCCATCAATAAAAAATAAATTTTAATTATTTAAAAAATGTGTGGAATAAATGTTCATATTAAATGACTAACCTTCATGAATCTTTTGTGTTTCCTTTGGTATTGTGTATCAGGCACAAAGTAGGGGCTCAATACATGATGAATGGATTGAATTGAACTCTAATGATGAACACAATTTATTCAAATACAGAGGAAGCAGAATAGCACTTTGGCAAAGAGTAGGCATCATGTGGTTTGAGTATTGGCTCTCCCACGATTTAGTTGACTGACCCTCCGTAAATTGCTTAAATTTTTTAGGTAATAGTGTATTCGTATGTTAAATGGAGATAGTTATATTTTCTTCATTAAGTAAAAGATTTAGTGCATTAATTTATATACATATCTCACATTGGTAAGAACTCAATAAATGTTACCAAGAATCATCATTATTTTGAGGGTTTGAAGAATAAAAATATATAAATCCATTCTAGATTAGGAACAATGCAGTACTGAAGACAACTTGCCATAATAAACAAGATATAGCATTCTTTATTTTGTTTCAGGATTAATATTTCAAAGTTTGTTTGTTTTTTTCTTATTGCCTGTATAGGTGTACTACAATTTCAATAAATAACAACAACAAAAAATGCTTACTATCTTCTCTGTATATAGAAGAAGCAGTCAACATTTTTTAAAGTTGTATATATTTAAATTATCAAACAAAACAATAATGTTGGAAGACCAGTTGAAGGAACTTTATAATGTATACTTTTAGAAGAAAAATAACATTAAAAATAGTCACCATCTGATATAGTTCAATTTGTAGAACAATTTGACTATTGCTTATCATGTTAGCGTCAAGTAAATGTATTAAAAGGATATAAATTCTAAAAAAAATTGTGTTGGAAAGGGCACGGAAAGGCGATGGTCTGACGCTCCAGGGGTAATATGCACAGTTTTCTTTAGAGTCTGCAGCTTTAAGATATTTTTACTGATCAGAAAGCTGAATGTTTGGCAAGAAAACTTGGTGGATGTTATGAGCAGATGTGCCCTTTTACTAGTGTCTTTGAGATGACATATTAGAAGTTTAGCTGATATGAACATAGGTAGATGGAGTCATAGGATGTGTCACATGCCCAGCAGTGAACTGGCTTTTCAAGCATGTCTCTGGACAGAGGGCTCGAATTGTTTCCTCTGCAACACCAAGGAGACTGGCTTTGTTTGGGAGAGAGCAGAAATAATTTCAATCTCCACTGGGGTCATCAGAGAGATGAATGAGTTCTCCATCCTGAAACAGATAAAGCACTAGAGGATGCTAAAGACAGTTTCAAGAATTCCCTGAAAAGAACTAGGGCAAAAGGAGACAGTGGCTGAGCAATGTCAAACAGTGGCAGCTAGCAGCAGTGCAAGGGACTCCTAAGGCTGAAAAAGGCTCTAGAGGACTTGGGAGGTTCCTGTGATTCCAGAATTGATGAGATATTCTAGGATTTCATTTACCCTTGGAATTACAGAACTGGTCTATACATAATAAAATTGTGAAAGCAGAAATTTTTTTTCAGCTTCTACATGTAGTTACAACCTTCATGTAAAAGAACTAGATCTTAATCCAATAACATTTAATCTTTTTTTCCAAAATTAAATATTATATCTAACATGGTCCAATCAGTTCAGGCACTGACACAAAACAAAGCCAACCATACTACTCATGGGACTTTTCTTAGAGACTTAATATTACTTCACAGGCTCAAAGGCCTTGCTTGGTCTGTTTTATGAGTAAAAGCTAATCGTTTCTCTCCAGTGCTCTCTAATTGTTCCCACTACACAGAATACAGCAAGAAGCTGAATCTTAATAATGTGTCAAGGTGTCTTAATAATTAAGAATAAGATATTTGGTTAGTAGTACTTCTATGGTGAAAAGGGACTGAGAAAATTAAAGATCGAAAATAATAGCTGAGTATAGAAATACATCATTTCTAATGATCTTTTCAGTTGTGGGCTTTTGGACTAAAAGTTATTGACTTTGTCTAAACTTTCAAATGTTGGATTCTTAAGTTGCAGGGTAATAAGAAGTCTAATAGCTTTAAAGATCTCAGAAAGGCCTTTTGCCCATGATATGCACCGCACAGTGAAGTAACAAAAATATAGATCTGCCCATCTAAATGAATGAAACATATATAGTGAAGTTGTAGTATCTGATGCCAGATATTGATTTGTGAGAACATAATGAATTGTATGATCTATAAGACCATAATCCTGCTATTAATCTGCTTTTCAGGTCATAATCACATACACTTCAAAAAGCTAAACCAAATAGAGAGAGCTCTTCAATTAAATTCAAGTTACTAAAAATATATACAAATTAATGTTTGCAATTATCTCATGAAAACTGAGTATTATTAAATACCCAGCATCAGGTTGACTATAAGAAGACAGAAACACCATCTTCTCTGTATTGATCAACTTTGTACAAATGAAAACATTAACATGTTTGGATTTTAAAAAGTCCATCTACATTTGTTATATTCTCCACAAGCACAGATGTGAAAAATAAAGTGTAATACTGATAATGTTCCCATTATGCTGCTCCCAAAGGATAACTTTTATTTACTGCACTGGAAAATCCTCAATTCTGTTAACTTATGAATTTATATAAGCATCCTTTACTACCGAGGTGAAAGTGTACTTTATCATTCATTTATAGTAGTCAGCGAGTTGGACAACTCAGTTGTTTTTATGGATTTCACAGGTCTTCTGGTCCAACTCTGTGCCTTTAGCAGGATTTCCCCCAAACCATGGAAAAATTATTAAAGGAATATCTATTCTGTTTCAAAGGTTTGTGAAGGTATAGCTCATTGTGATTTTATTATATTAAATGTTAACAATATTTTAACATAATTTTTTTTTTCCTTTTCATACCCTTGTTCTCTCCTACTCTTCTGCCTCATTTTGGTGTTAGGAAGTAAAAAAAAATCAAAACAATCATCAAAATTCTATGGGGAAAAAATAACAAAAAAAAACTTTTATTGTGGTCACATTTTTTCCTCTAAAAGTTTAGATGTTCATTTTTAAAAATTTTTCCATACTATGTTTGATGACTTGCTCTCAGAAAAAAATAATTTAATGGCTGATTGTATTATTATTTATAGCCTATATTGCCTCAATTCTTTTTTTTCTCTTTCTGGAATATAGATACTTATAAGCAATTTAGTAATATTCACATTTTTGTCACTAAAATTGGATTTCCACAGTCTCCTATAACAACTGATTATTGGGACTAATAATATTCACTGTGAAAATTCTCCATAGATATCTTTTTCTGCATTTTAGGAATTTTTTCCCTCATTCTGTGAAGATATAAGCAATTGGTAATGATAACAAAATGCCATGCATTTGAAAATCAACAAGATTTCAATCAGTTGATTTTTAACTTTACTCCATTTTTAATACCTTTATACAGCTCCTAGCCTAATTCTCTTTTTACCTTGCATATCATGGAGCTTAACATTAGAAAAACTTTTTTTTCAATGAATTTAACATATACTGACTACAATAAGAGTATTGCTTCCAGATTAACATGAAAATAATTAATGTTTCTATTTGTATTTTCTCCAAAATAATATATTATAAAATTAATTATGGTGTAACATATTTTATTTGATAGCATATAAACTCATTCTTGGAATGGTATCGGTGGTTAAAATTTTCTGTTGAAAATTGAGAAACAGGAAAATCAAGTCACACATAAAAAATACTGTAGGAGGAAATACATCAATGCTCATTAAATTAGAAAAATTAAATGATATGTTTTTTAAAATTATGAGTAAGAAGCAAAAATAAATATTATCTAAAATAATCATAGATCTTTTCAACTGATATACCTAAAGAAGTTAGAAGGTAAGAAACACTTCATACTTCATTTATTGACAGATAAAACTATGTAAGCTTTGACATGTCATTTATCAACAGAGAAAGGAACATATTTACTGATATGTTCCCTAGCACCTAGAACATTGTTTAGTACTTTGCACTCATTTAACAAATATGTGTTTAATGAAAGTATATTTTTCTAATGAAACGTTTTCTATCTGCCATACTCTCTTCCTTTGCTCTCTCAGCTCTTGTATATTGGATTTATTTTATTCTCACTTTTCCATCCTTAAGCTTTCTCCATCCTCCTCTTTAACCTTCTCTGACCCAGAACACCAGAGTAGTTTCCTCCTATTTTTGGCCGCCATGTCATTCCTATTTCCGTTTCAGTGAAATACATCAGATTAGCAATTACTGCTTTGGAGCTTGTGCTCCTCAACCAGAGTATCAGTTCTATAAAAGAATATATTATGCCTGGCCTATAATGGCTTATTATACCTATTTTCTGGTCTAACTCCAGGGCTAAATGCCTGAAACGTGGTGGGTAATCAACAAATATGTGATGCCTAAACAGAGGAAGGATGAAAGGGAAAAAGGAAGGAAGGAAGAAAATATCTCACACTTATCTTTCTAGGCTCCTTATGAAGACTTGTTCTGTTGCTGTTTCTGAAGATAGATGTTATAATGAAGGGAACCAAATAACTAGCCTTGTAAAAATCATCAGTAGGTTCCCAAACAAGTAGAAGAAAAGCAAATTAGAAGAAAAGCTAAATGTAAATAATCTGACTACTTGAAACTTCACTGTTAGGAGTAAACTATGTGGCCTACTAAATCCGCACAGAATAGAGTCTAGAAACACAGGAGAACATAGCTAATGCAACAACACAAACAAACTACATATTAAATTATCCCCCAAGTCTCTGTTCATCAAAATCTCTTCTGTTGCCACACACCCAATTTAAGCTCCACCAGCTACTAGCATCTTCTTATTTCATGATTCTATACAAATATCTAGAGAGGTTCTGATTCTCTGGACTCATAAAATACTTGTGATTTTCTTAAAAACTATCAATACTATGTCATCTATGATTACTTAGCAACATATATCATTACCACTAGTGCACTTGCTAATTCTTGTGGTCTCTTTGTCATGTGACAATCTCAGGAATTATTTTGACCTTCATTTCAAGGTGGCTCAGAACTAATGACACAGTGCAGGTATACTAAATATACAAAATGTAAGAAATGAAATTAAAATGTATGTGATTCTTTAGAGTAGAATAAGTTTGGGCTTTTTTGGAAAAACATGTACCAGAAATTGTCTTTGGACAGTAATCTCCTCCACAGTATATCTAATAGAATCAAACATGATTTTTGATGCCTACTATGTGCATAGCTACTCGTTTGTACTATCAACTTGAAATATTTTGATTTGCATACAACTTTCCATTTCTATTTAATATAAATATAACAATAATATAAATACAGTTATGCAGAAGTAGCATTTGGTCAGCATATCTCCCTTTAAAAAGTTGATATATAAATGTATATTTATGGGTATTAATCTAAGTGGTAAAAAAAGAAATAGGTACATATGCCATTCTATTTCATATGTTTATTTTTTACCATTTAAATTAAAACGCTTATGAAAATTAAAACCCTAATAAATAATGTGACCTAGGTGTTGCTAGAGCTTAAGTGTGTGATAGGTATGTTGCTTCATTACATTGGGAAAATTATGGGCGATAGCTTACATTTTTAAAAATTGCGTATAGCAGGAGAACCAAGATGGTATAGTAGATATACATCATGCTTGCTTCCTTCTGTGAACACATTAAAATTACAGCTAGATTGTAGAACAATCAACCATCTGAAGTCTGGCTGAACAGAAGTTTTATAACTAAGGATAAAAAGAAGTCACGCTAAGGCTGGAAGGAGCAGCAGAGATGCAGAATGGGAACCACACCTGTGTGTGGTGGATGAGAATCAGGAGGGATACCTTGGCTGTGTATGTTCCCCTCAGAGGAGCGAAGAACCCCAGCCCCACTCCAGGCTTACTCGCTCCTAGGCACTTACCTTCGCTGAAAGTTTCAGTTGAGAATTCAGGTGATAGAGTTATAGGAGTTCCCTTACAAGTTACTAGTTCCCTTTCTCTTACTGCTTTTAGAATTCCCTCTTTGTCTTTAACCTTTGCCATTTTAATTATAATGTGTCTTGGTTTGGGCCCATTTGGGTTCATCTTGTTTGGGACTCTTGGTGCTTCCTGGGCTTGAATGTCTATTTCCTTCATCAGGTTAAGAAAATGTTCAGTCATTATTTTTTCAAATAGGCTCTCAATCCGTTGTTTTCTCTCCTTCTGGTAACCCTATTACGCAGATATTGTTACTCTTATGTTGCCCCAGAGGTCTCTTAAACTATTGTCATTTTGTTGGATTCTTTTTTTCTTTTTACTGTTCCAACTGGATGTTTTCTGGTCCTTTTTCTTCCAAACTGCTGATTCAATTCTCTGCTTCATCTAGTCTGCTGGTGATTCCTTCTAGTGCATTTCGTTATTGTATTCTTCATGTCTGACTGGTTCTTTTTATGGTTTCTGTGTCCTTTTATATGCTTATTATCTCTTTGTTGATGTTCTCACTAAGTTCCTTGAGCATCCTTATAATCATTGCTTTGAACTTTGTCTCTGGTAGGTTTCTTGCCTCCATTTTGTTCAGTTATTTTTCTGGTTTTCTTCTGTTCTTTTATTTGGGACATATTTCTTTGTTTCCTCATTTGAGCTGCCTCTTATGTTTTTGTTGTTGTTGTTTTATATATATATATATATATATATATATATATATATATATATATATATATATATATANTATATATATATATATATATATATATATATATATATATATATATATATATAGTAGATCTGCTATGACTCCCAGTCTTAGCTGGGTGGCTTTTTGTAGTAGGTTTCCTGTTGGTCCCTGGCATAGATTCCCTGGTCAACTCTGGGTGCTCCAGGAGTGACCCTTGTATGGGTTTTGTGTGTCCTCCTGTTATAGTTTATTTATATATCAAATATAGTTTGATTGCTATTGGCACAACAATGGGTGGGATTGACCCTCAGGTTGACTGGCTATGGGACTTGGCCACATACACAGCTTATAGGCTGCTGTACAGGGGACTTACCCCACTGAGTGGGATTTGCCCCAGCAGGCTCTGGTGCCTGTTGAGACAGCCCTTAGTGTATACCACTTGTGGGGCTAATTGGGCAGTGCTTTGCTGTGCTCTGAAGCTAACTTCCAGGTATGTTCATTCTGGGGCCTCTTGAGAGGGGCTCCAGTGCAGGCGCAGGTCACCCACTGCATGTGACCAGCTGGAGACTACCTGGTAGGAGCTAAAAAGCTATCTGTGGTATTTTGCTGCCTGTGCTAAAATTGGAGGCACGGGGGAGAGGCCACACTGCAAACCGAGGATGGCTACCACCTGTAGCTCCAAAAATAAGCCAGGAAACCCTAACGCTTGCTTCCACCTGCTGGCTCCCTTTAAGTTTAGACACTTTTAAAGCCTTGTGTGGTATGCAAGTTGGGTGAGGCAGGGTCTCAGCAATTCACTAGAGTGGGGAATGTTGTGGTCACCAAGTTCATGTAGACTCTGGTTTGGTGCCAGTGCTGAGCCTGGAGCTACTCAGCAAAAGTCTCAGAGCACACTGAGGCCAGTCATCACCCACCTAGGGCCCATGGACTCCAGTAGTTTTCCAAGAAAGAATGCAATGCAGGCAGGGCTGGCTGCTCATGGAGAAAGTGCCTCAGGTGCTGGGAGAATTGGGTGAAGCAGGGTTCCAATGACTCAGCAAGACCAATCAGATTCAGAGTTGACCGTAAGTGTAAGGGGAAGTCTCAACACATTAAAGATGGCAGCTACCTGCTGGCGGCACAGGAGGAGGACGCCTCACATGGAAAATGGGACTGTCCTTCAGCCACACACCTCAAAGCCACACACCTCTGTCAGCTCCCTATACGCCTCTGACACTTCCTAACCTGGTGAAAAAAATAGACATTCAAGCCCAGGAAGCACCAAGAGTCCCAAACAAGATGAACCCAAATGGGCCCAAACCAAGACACATTATAATTAAAATGGCAAAGGTTAAAGACAAAGAGGGAATTCTAAAAGCAGTAAGAGAAAGGGACCCAGTAACTTGTAAGGGAACTCCTATAACTCTATCACCTGAATTCTCAACCAAAACTTTCAGCCAGTTGAGATTGGCACAACATTTTCAACATGATGAAAAGCAAGGAACTACAATCATGGGGACTCTACCCAGCAAGGTTATCATTTAAAATTGAAGGACAGATAAAGAGCTTCTCAGACAAGAAAAAGCTAAAGGAGTTCATCACCACTAAAACAGCAATACAAGAAATGTTAGAAGGACCTCTTTAAGATGAAGAAAAAAAAAGACCAAAATTATGAATAATAAAATGGCAATAGCTACATATCTATCAACAATTAATTTCAATGTAAATGGATTAAATGCTCCAGTCAAAAGATGTAGAAGGGGGCTGGCTGAGTGGCGCGATGGTTAAGAACTGGCTTGGGACGCCAGTGGGCCCCGGTTCGGATCCCACATATGAGGGCCAGTGACACTGCCCTCTACAGCTAGGATGCTGAACAACAGCTCAACCTGGAGCTGGGCTGCCTGTGAGTTGCCAGCGATGGCGTAGGCTGCAGCCCCTGTGGCAGTGGGTTGCCATGGGCTACCGTATGTAGCCAGCAGCCAGCGTGAGCGGCCAGCAGCCGCAGTGAACGGCGGTCCAGAAGCCGGCAACTGATCTGCCTCGCCCAGGAAGAGCGCAATGATGGTGCCAATGTGGGCCAGTGAAGCAACGTCCTCCACAACTAGACTGAAGAACAAAAGGACAGCAACTTGTCCATTCCCCTTCCCCCAATTCCCCAGAACTGTTCCAATCCCCCCAATTCCCCAATGAAAATCTTAAAAAAAAAAATTGTAGGAGCTCTGAAGGATAAGAAAACAAAACCCTTACATATTCTGCCTACAAGAGACAACTATAATTGAAAAATTCAAGGGAAGAAGGTGAAGGGCAATAATTAGTCCAAATTTCCAGGTATAAAACAAATAGTCATGAAGATGTAATGTATAGCATGGGGAATATAGTCAATAATATTGTGCTAGCACAGTACGGTGTCAGATTGTTGCTGTACTTATGGTGATCACTTCTTTAGGTATATAAATGTTGAATAACTATGGTGTATTTTTAATAAAAATCTTTAAATAAATAAATAAAAGTGGATATAGCATTATGCTCCATATATCTTTGTTTTTACCATGTAAAATAAGACATTATGAAAAACAAAGACTGTAAAATAATATGACCCTAGTGTGGATAGAGTACAACAATATTCTAGATATGTTGCTCTAATCTATGAGGAAAGACATTTTCAGAATAGCATAAAATAGCTAACTTTTGTGCATTTCATATGGAAAGCAATATCATCAATGTATAGGCACTGTTTATGTCAAGAAGTAGAGCCATGATTTATAAAAGGAACCCTATTGTAAGGATGTCAGTTGGCTGCAGAAGTATATTTGATAAACTCATCAATAACATTAACCCATAATCCAATGATCATCTGAAATCTGATTTTATAAAAAATATGAATTCACTTACTTTATGTCACCATGCTTGATGGAACTCAGAAAAGTCTCTCAAAGTCTTAATCCCATATGCAATTAGCAGATCATAGTGTTTTCCTGTTCTCAACTCAGAGGTAACCAAATTCTATAGCACTGTCAGTATTAATTTACTCAGTAAATTAAATTAGAAGTTTTTCATGAACTGAATTTTTATAAATTGCTTTAACCAAAGTTTTTATTTAACTTCAAATCCTGAAGAATCAATTTATAAATAAGCAACAATTTCTGACTTAAGTATTTGTAATCTAAATTACAAAAATTACTTTTTAAA
>NW_017731431.1:3673288-3697798 GCF_001890085.2 Hipposideros armiger
AATGGGCTAAGCAAATAATGCATATTGTTTGTGAAAACATCAAACAAAAGTGAAATACACAGTTATCACATTAACTCGCTGTCACAAAAAAAATTTTAAAGCTTTTATGGAAATAGCATTTTTCTGATTTTTTACTTCCACCAATTATAGCTTAGAGAAAGTCTATCTGAGCATATATGAAACAGCAGTGTTCAACTTAACACAGGCCTTTATTCATAGTATATAGTGATATAATTCAATCCTCCAATTCATTTCTGTTGTGTTTTTTTTAAGCCTCAAACTTCCTATTATTTCTGAAATGAGCAAAGTAATCGGACTTTTCTAATTTCCCTGATGATCTAGTATGGGAAGACAGTGCTGCCATCAGATTTTCTCCAGGGAGTTTACAGGAAACTATGATATGATAATAGTAATTCTAATGATGGTGCTGTCTACTTGAGAAAATTTTGACTTACATCATTTATAAAGAAATACAAAACAGACTTTCCTTAGACCCACCTGAAGTATATAAATAGTGTGGATTTTAGCTAACCAATAACAGTCAATGTAAAGTCATAGCTTGCTAAATGGGCTGTGACAGCCTCATTGTTCTGCCCTGCCCTATTCATTCCTGGTAAAGCTACTGAGGTCAAGCAGGAGAAAAGTCCTTCTTTATTTCTTGGCCTCCAGGCTGAGAATGCTACCTCAAGTGCCAATTTGCGATTATTGTGATGGTGGTGTTCTGAGATGTAGACTAATGCCTTGGGAATTGGACAAAGATCAAACAATTCACTTCTCCCTGGGTAGCAAGCTGACATCGGATGATGATAACTTTTAGTTACTACCAATATGTTCCAAGTTATACCACTACCAAGAGGTATAAATGTCACCAATTCCTCTATTCATGCCTAAAATTTATTTTGATAGTACCTCCTGGGATAGGATGGAATAGATGATCAATTTTGATTTACCACAATAAATAAGTAAAATGTATTAGATATTTAATGCTTTCTAACTTTTTCATTCAATATTAACAGATGCTACAAAAAATGCAAATATTCATATACAAAATTGTCTACATATAACCAAAACTGAAAGTAATATATGAGAATCATGTATGAAATGTTTGTTTCTAAGATTTCATTTTCTATGATGGTGAAAATATACTTTACCCTTATAAAATATATGTCAGTGAGCTGTAATTATTATATATGTTATCTATATAATACAAAATTTTAATTATATATATATATAATTACTTAGAAAATATGAAGATATATAAAAGTTTTACATAGTATCAGTATATGTGATTTATTATATGAGGCTGATCCTGAAATTTTTATTTTATTTAATTGACATGGGAGCAACGCCAAAATGTAGTATCAAGTACAATGACAATCAGTAAAATTGAATAGCTAGGGGTGACCAGTTAGCTCAGTTGTTAGAGCATGGTGCTAATAACACCAAGGTTGCCAGTTCAATCCCCACATGGGCCACTGTGAGCTGAACCCTCCTTTAAAAAAGAGTCAACTATGCCATGTAGCATGAAAGCAATGTGTAACCAATAACTATCGCTGTTCCCCAATAAAATTTAAAAAAAAAAGAATAGCTAACAATAACTAATCTTCACAAAAATCTCAACAGATTTTTTATCTTGGTTTCATTTATTAGAAAATCAATTCAGAAAGGTTAAATAATGCATGCAAAGTCATATAGCTACAGAGCAATGGATGCAGGATTCAAATTCACAGTCAACGATCACCAAAGTTCTCTCATTCTTCCTTCTACACCAGTGATTCTTAGACCTTAAAGTGTATCAGAGCACCAGAAGGGTTTGTTGGAATACACATTGAATGCTCCCACCCCCAAGTTTCTGATTCAGGAGGTCTTGGTTATGGCCTAAGAATTTGCATTTTCCACGAGTTCCCATATAATGCTGACACAATTGGTTGGGAAACTGGGCTTTGAGAAATTCTATTCTATATTATGGTACCTTTCAGATAAAGACAGGAAGAGAAAAGAGGAAGCAGGCTCACCTCATGACTACCTAGAGGCAGGTGCTTGGTCATTAAAAACAAAATTCCCAGAGCCGTGATGCTTTACCATGAGTCCTGGCTCTACTACTTACAACATACATGTGCCTATTTTTATTCCACTATCCTCCTCTGTAAAATGGAGATAAGAATACTAATTTTGATCTCATAGGGTTACTTTGAGACTTACAAGGATCAGTATGCATAAGATATGTATTTAGAACTGGGCCTTGTATATAGAAAATGCTCAACAAGTAGTGATTATTATTATCACAACTCCCCAATCTATTTGAGACTCCTGAGTGCTAATATTTTTAAAAAGACATAATGATATATACAGTTGTTATTTTCTGATAAAGAGGTATACAAATACATTAATAAAGATTAAAATTACTGAAACTAAATTAAGAAAAAATCCACTGTATGATTTCTCATATTAACAGTGGCAAAAATTTTCAAGCTGAGTTTTATAAAGACACAGATCATATTTCAAGTAGGTGATTCTTGGATTGATTTTCCATAAATTCTGGTAGCATAACATAACAGTAAATTATAAATCAGTGAAGGGATTTCTAAAGTGAGTTGGGATAATAGGTCCTAGGTACTTTGCTTTGAGATGATTTAGCTTCTATAAGGTTCAAACTCAAAAAATTTAGAACGTGAACATATCTATTAGACTCTTCATCCAAAATATTAGATATTATATGTCATACAGACTTGTCAAAAAGTGCTGGATCACAGTTGATTCATCACTGAGTTGTCTAACAATGAACATGCTGGCTGAAATGCAAGTGATAAAAGAAATCAAGGGTTCAACTATACAGTTCTGTTCAGTGAATTTAAGAACCAAACTCCTCTTTACAGACATAAAGGGTCAAGTTGTTTCGCATGTGTGTGTGTGTAGCATGGACCATTTAATATATCAGTTAGGTAAGTAAAAAAAGGTAAGGAGAACATGTGAGAGAGAGACAGGGTGTCAGAAGGGAAGGGAAGGGAAAGGGAGGGGACTGTAAGGGAAGATTTTCCCTTTCAGATAAGTACTAGGAGACTTTTCAACTAGAGGTAAGTACAGACATAATGATGAAAAGTATCAGCTAGAGAAAGTGAAAACAAATTAATTTAGGAAAAAAATATATACTTAGAATGATATCCATTGTTAATATTAAAAAACAAATAGGATTGTTATTATTATTAATTTTGCTTTTGTGAGGTAGTCAGCAGTGATGAAAATAGCTTTTTCTTACTAAGGGGAAATGTTATTTTTACTTTGACAAAACTTCAGAAGGGCCTACTCTTCTAGTGAAAGATCAAATTCTCGTAGTTCAAATACCTACAAGAGCAAACCTACTTTCACTCTATATCTGAAAGTCTCTAATTTCTATGGAGGATCCTCCCAATGTCATTACTATAGTAATTCAGATTCTTAATGCATTTTATCACTCAAAAAAAATTAAAATTAACATTAACCTAACAAATATTTCAAAGCGTATAAACAAGAACTTCAAATTCCATGTGTGTGTAAATCCATGAAACTTAATGTAACTTCTATTTTTATAGAATATAAGGTTTAGAGTGCTGTGCTGCCTTTGGCTTAACAACCACTAACCCATATGCAGGAAGGGAGTGAATTACTTAGCCCTGTAAGGAAAACTGGGGTCGTTTTTATATTGTAATAGTTTAATGTTGTGCTGTCTTTTATACACATCAGATGCACCAGTATTTACAGTATCTGAAAGTCTGAAATGTCCCAGGAGTAGGAAATGGAAGTTCTGAGGGCTTTTATATGCTTCCAGTTGCTAAGGTAACCACATCCTTGATATCCATGTGTTCAACATGTCACTCTCATTTTGTGACTGGCTTTCAGAAAGCCTGCACTGGTGCATGGCATCAAAGACACACATGAAATAAAAACAAGACAAAAGACATAGGGAACTGTTTCTTCTTAAAGCTTTTTTGTGTTTTCTTGTGTTTTTTTTAAAAATAATAAACTCAAGTTAATGCTGAAATTCTTACATTCCTAAACTGAAGTCATAGAGAAATTAATAAGAAGTTAAGAACTAGCCTATGAGTCTTGTATAGATAAAATTATTAAACATTGTCAAAAAATTCAAAGACACAAGTTTATACATAATCAACTGTAGAATAATACTCACACATGTTCCAAAAGCAAAGGAACATCGAATCAGTGTTTACACTGTTCAGCACACTCAATGAACTATAAAGCAATTTATTTTTGTGTTAAATATGAACTCATCTATTAATAATTTGATCACTATTTAAAGCAAAATATTTCTATATTCTGCTTCTTTTTAGAAGTGAAATATATTTAGATTTGGGTCACTAAAAAAGAGCATATTTCAGAAATGTTTAAATCATCTTTTATTTATACTATGAAGATTTAAAGATATTTTCATGTCTCCAATTAAACTAAAACAAATGGCCTTTATATAAATCTGATTGCATAACATACAAGGCAAGAGATAAAGATAACTGATCAACAAAACACCATTTTTTTTGTTTTGTTTTGAATGTTCGCCTAGGCCTGCCTTTATCATTCTTGATTTTAGCCTTTAGGTTTCAACAATAAAATAAAATTCTAAAGTTTATCTTTGTCTCTATGTAGAACTCAGAAATACAGCACCATCTTTTGATTTAGTGTAATCTTCAGTCCACAGCATGAATAGTGGCCCAGCTTCCATTCTTTTCCTCTTTTTAAGTCCCTGCCTCCCCCAACAGCCCATCAGAACCTGATAACTCCTTCCAGTCACTGCCTACACAGATTGAGCCAAAGCTTAAATTGCTGAATATGAAGTATGGAAAGGGCTTTCGTGTCACCCAGCAATGTTAATATATGGACAAATGGTCAAAAAGTGAATTGCATTACAGAGGACACTTCTCAATACAATATAAATATTGTATCATCATTTTAGCATCTTGCTGGCTACTGCTGAGTTTAACATTACATTTTTTTCTTAAAAAAAAGGTTATTGAAAAGCTCATGACATGAAAGTTCTAATCAAAATACTAGAACAAAGTTATAAAGAAAAAGATCTAATTTGAATTAATAGGTGCTGGGCCTAATAAATAGCACAGAGAAGAGTGTACATTATCTCAGACTGAATAGAAAATACTTATATGATTTGGTTTTTCATCATGCATAGACATAATCTGGTTTTGTAGTGAGAGAGCATTAACAGCTACTATTAAGGAACATGAAAAATGAGGTTCATGAGTTGATGAGTTTTGATGAAAATTAAAGAAATATGAGGCTGACATTAGTCACAGTTTTTTAAACAGTGACTCAAATTGTCTGAGTTAGATTTAGTCAAAGTACAAAATTCTTTTAAACAAAAAAAATTTTTCTTTATAAACTTTAAAAATACTTTTATACTGGTATAGGTAAGTGATAAAGAAAATATGAAAAATTGGAGGTCCATTAATCGCTAGTATGCTTCTCACCAAGTGGTCCAATTCCACATTATTTAACTAAAAGCTCAGTTTAAAAAAAAAAAAAGGTGAAGAGGTCTTGACCAAAATTGAAGAAAACGAATTGGATTTGCCTGACTGAACAACCAAAAAAAACCCAAAAGAAACAAAACAAAAAAACAAGTGAAATATAAAGGTTTTAAAGACACTGGCAATCAGATAATGAAGGACAGTGATCCTGATGGGCAGGAAACACATGAGGTGGGTGCTATTATTACCCACATTTTAAAGCCGTGAGAATGTTCCTGGGCAGCAGGACAGAAGAGAGGACCCCAGATGGAAACAGACAGAATCCCTGATGTGAATCTCAGAGTTGGTTGTCTGGAGAGAACAAGACAGCTGTTTGCAGGAAAGTGTGTCAAAGATGAGAGAGATGCATACAGAAAATACTAGAGATCTGTTTAAGGTCCTTATGGAGTATTTAGATGAGTATTGCTGAAAGCATGAGTATGAGGAAAATACCCAAAGGCTGGGAACGAATAACCCTAAAAGATTAGAAGAAACACTATTTATGCTCATTCAGGACCAGGGATGTGTCTGTTCCCATCAGCCAGGCTGTAAAAACTTAATATAGGGCAATTGGGTAACTCTACATACAAGGGTTTTATCTAAGCTAATCTAGCTCTAAATTAATACCATCTCTGGTCCCACCTAACAAAACTTAAAAGGAAGACCCAAATGATCAAACTTATTCTACTACTCAACTAAATTCCATAACAAAGCATAACAATATTTATAAAAATGCAGATATATTCAGCATCAAGATGAATTTTATAATTTGTAATCAGGAAAACATGACATGAATGATGAGAAAAAAATCAACCAGTTGAAACTGATGCAGAACTGATGTTAGAAATAGTATTATAAGTTAAATAATCATTATAACTTTTCCCATGTTTAAAAAGTTAAGTACAGAAACAGAAGGTATGTAAAAGACCCAAATCAAACTTCTAGATATGAAAAGTACAATGTATGACATGAAAAATATACTGGATGAGACTACTTGCATGTTACATATTGCAAAATAAAAGAAAAAATGGTTGACCTTGCAAACATAGCAAAATAAACTATCCAAAATGAAGCACACAGAAAAATAATTTAAAAATAAACACAGCTCAGTTTTTCTTAGACTACCACAGCTTAATGGTTTTTAGTATATTCACAGAGATGTATACTAAAATAAGCCATTGAACTGTATACCTTATTGAATTCTTTGACATATGAATTATATCTCAATAGAGCTGTTTAAAAAGTATGAACTGTGGGCAACTTCATGGGACCTCACATATATGTGTATGAAGTCCACAAAAGAGAGAAGGGGGAGAATGGAGAGAACTTTAGAAATAATAAACAATAATTTATCAAATATTATAAAAAGTATAAACCCAGAGATCCAATAAGCTCCACAAAATGCAAGGAAAAGAAGTAAATTAAAATTAAGGCATATCATAATCAAATTGCTCAAAAATGAGATATAGAGAAAATTCTAGAAGCTGCCAGATTTAAAAAGGCATGTTATGTAGAGATATAGGAAAAAGAGTGACAGTAGATTTCTCATTAAAAAACACCAACCAAAAAATGTAAGCAAGAAGGCGGTGGAACAATGATATTGAAAGAAAATATTTGTCTTAGAATCAGAATTAGTCCTCCAATTTATTAAAATATTTGACCCGTGAATAAAGTATATCTCCCTATTTACTGAGGTCTTCCATGAACTTTGGTTGTTAAAGATGTGTCAATGTTGGTTCATCAACTGTAACTCATACACCACACTTTGTTGGTGGTGGAAAGGCTGTGGGCAGAGAGGGGGAAGAGGAGGGGATATGTGCTAAACTCTGCATTTGCCACTCAATTTTGCTGGAAAACTAAAACTTCTCTAAAAACTAAAGTGTATTAATAATTTTTAAAAAACAATGATCTCAAATTAATAAACTAACTTTCCATTCTTTTTCGCCAGAAAAGCAATAGTCTGAACCCAATGTAAACAGAAGAAAAGAAGTAATAAAAACTAGAGTTGAAATAAATTAAAGAGGAATACAATCAATTAAACCAAAAATTTATTCTTAGAAAAGACCAATAAAATTGGCAAACATTTAGCTAAACTATCAAGAGAAAAAAAGAGAGAAGACTCAAATTACTAAAATCAGATAATAGAGAACATCACCACCAATCTTAAGAAATAATTAAAAAAAGATTATAAGGGAATACTGTGAACAACCATAGGTCAACAAATTACAGAACTTATGAAAGGTTGATTTAACATCCAAAAATTAATGTAAAACAAGATATTAATAGAAAAACTATGATTATTTCAATAGGTACAAAAAAAGATGACAAAATTCAAAATCCTTTCATGACAAAAATAATCCTCAAATTAGAAATAGAAATAAACTTTTTCAATATGATAAACAGCATCTACAAAAACCACACAGCTAACCCATTATATTTAATAGTGAAAGACTGAATGCTTTCCTCTAAGATCAAGAACAAGTCAAAAATGTTTTATGCATAATTGTACATTTCTACAAATGAGATATTTTATATAACTCTTTTGGTGCTTTTATACTTAAAAACATGTTATAATATTAAGTATTCATTAAAAACATAATTCTACTTTCTGCATAACATTCTATTAAATTGATGTACTCTAATGTATCTAAATAATCCCTGTTGTTGCCAAATATGGTTACTTTTAAGTTTTCTCTCACAAATAATAGGGAAATGGGCATACTGGGTCAATAATAGGAGAGCTTTCAAAGACTTGATCTATTTGCTAAAACCTTTCCTCAGTAAATTTGCAGTAATTTATAAACCCACCAGAACTTTGAGTAATATTTTGAAACTTTAACAGTTCTATAGAACAAAACTAGAAGGTCATTGTTGTCTTAATTTGCATTTTAATCAGTTGATATTGAACACATTTTTGTGTTCATTGGTTCCTCATACTTTGTTTGTTAGATTATCTGTTCATAATTTTGACAATATTCATTGGAATATTACATAACTTTTATGATACTTTATGAAAAAGTATCAAGACACATCATCATATTTGTTAATAGCATTCTCTCATTCTTTGAATATAGTTATGGCTTTTTTTAAAGTAGTAAACTTTTAAATTTTCAGATAATCAAAATCATTATTACCTTCTGTTTTGAGTTCTTCTCAAGATTTGTGAGATATTCACCAATACTTTCTAAGTTTGTTTTATTTATTACTTTTTAATCCATAAAACTTATTTTGATAACTGATATAAATTTAAGGTTATAATTTGAATTTGTGATAATAGATGGCCCAATTTTCTCATGCATTTTTGTAAAATAAACTATCCTTTGTGGTGAAAATACATAGAACAAGGTATATATACATAAGCGACCAATAAATAGTGGTTGGCAAAACAATAATGGTAGTCACTGCTAAGAACATTATCCAAAACTTGGGAATAAAGCAAAAGAAGGAATGTATGTTCTTTCAATGTCATACTGAGACATTGAATAACAGTCCCACCCATGGAATATTTAATCACAAAGGAAATGTAACTTCCTTTGGAATATTATTTATAGTAATTAATCAGGGCTTAGGTTCTGAAATTACATGTTTATTAATTTTAGAAGGTGGGGATGTAATCGACTGTTGTCTTAAAAGTTTCATATTTTTGTCATAAAAGCTTATGATTTTATTGCCATGCAAAATATAAAACAACTCTATATGCAATCTAGCAATTTCATTCCAATATTTTTTCTTTAATAACTATAGTGCTCAGTTCCTTAAATGATCTTTGAACCAGCTTTACATCTCACTGGTTCCTACATTACTGATGTAAATGGGCAAGTACAACTTTGACTTATCCCTCTAGAGCTATACAATAATCACTATTTATATAACATTTATAACTTTTACAAATTAACTTGCACCTCTGTATCAATGTAAAAATTTTTAAATCGATATATATTAATACTATTTATTCTTTACTAACCAATATTATTTTGTACTATTTAGTTCATGCTTCCTATTGTTTGTGATTCTAACATTTTTTAAATTATCCTTTACTATTTGTGTTATATTACTTATTTATATCTTCAAATGTAATTTGATGATCATATATGATTTTTAGTTTGATTTAAGTTATTTTATTTTTTCCAACATATTTCAAACTTTATCTAATTTTAATCATCCAAAAATAAATATAAACTTAGATCTTTATTGTAAATGTAAAACCATCTACCCTGCCAGTCACTCTACCCATGCTTCAACCCTACTTGATTGCTTGTAATGCAGTCAGGGGTTTTAGTCCCAAATTGTTGAGATTGCACTATTATTTTCATATTATATATATGGTTTCATTCAAGAATAAAATCTCCATTACATTTGATAACCACAATCAAAACAATGTTAATTAGTAATAATATGGTTGGAATTATGTAGAGCTTTTAGATATATATTATTTCATCATTAAATTAACTTCTGAAATTGGTTCCATTATTATCTTCATTTAAGATAAAACAATCTAAGGCTTAGAGAAAGTAAGTGCCCAAGGCCACAAATTTAAAAATTAGAATGATAGTGAGAAACAGCATATGGAATATTTTTATGAATCATAGAATCAAAAAATAAACTTTGTATTTCACATACCATGTCCATTTTTAGGTAACTGTATCCAAATATTGATGATGATGATAATAGCAATTAAATTTTAAAAAGGAGGAAGGAATATATATATATATATATATATATATATATATATATATATATCCCTTGGATAGGCATTTTACTTTTTTGTTAAGTTTTTGGTGTGAAGGACGAATGGTAAAACTAAAAATAGAAATCTATAAGATTTTATGTTA
This sequence comes from Hipposideros armiger, assembly GCF_001890085.2. Lineage (NCBI taxonomy): Eukaryota > Metazoa > Chordata > Mammalia > Chiroptera > Hipposideridae > Hipposideros > Hipposideros armiger. Next base: position 3,683,628 of record NW_017731431.1, read on the forward strand.
TATTGTTTTGTTGATACTTAATCACTGTCTACATTTTTTTTACCCATGGAGGTCTAATAAATATTCTCCATCTTCCTGAATTATATATCAATTCTGATTCACAGTCAGATAAGAATTTTGCCAGAACACTAACATGTATATAAATATATAACATGTATATGAACACATAGTTATAAAAATCTATACTGAAGGACCCTATACATTTTCATTACATGAATTACAATCAGATCATTTGAAGACTTTTAATTAAAATAGGCTTAGGGCCGGCCGAGTGGCTCAGTTGGTTAAGAGCTCGCTCAAGAGTGTGAGCTCTGAGCAACAGCGGTTCAATTCCCAGCCCCCCCCCAAAAAAGACCAAAAAAAAAATAGGCTTAAACTATTTTCAAGATTTCCTAAACAGTTTCACCTTATTAACCTAAATCATAGTAAAAAAAATAATTAAAAGTTCTAGCACTTTGCTGCCAGAAATGGGACCTTTCCAACAGAACAAAAAGGCTTCTCAGTAGAAGTAACTTTTAGAAACAGAAACCTCAAGGTCAAAATACTGCCATTTAAAAATTCAGCCCATCCTAAGGGGGTCTTTTCCTTCAGTTGCCACCTAGATACCATTGATCAGCAACCTCCTTTATTTTTGAGCCCCCAGATTTTTTAAAGTTTTGCTTTTACAGCTTAGCATACTCTAAACAGCATAAGGTTACATTTAACTATCCAACTTCCAGAAAAAGAGGCTTCAACATAAATACTACAAAATTTAATGATATAGTACTAATTAGATATTGTACTTGAGGAAAATGCCTCCAAATGACACACTTTTTAAGACAGGCTGGGTATTACGGTGATACACTCCATAGAAATGAGTTAAGTGCAATGTTTTGTAAATTTGAAGCACATTATAAATCTTGTAGAAAAAGTTTTTATATCCAATTTACATTTTTTTATTTTTTTTGGCCAGGAAATAATGTCAGGAAACAACTAAAAGTTATTATTTGTCTGATATATTTTAAGTCTTCTATATATTTTAATTTCTTGGTATTATAGTTTGTTTTCTTTTTTTTTTTTTCCCTAGCATGTATCATTCACTAGCATCCTGAAGTACTCATATAAAAAAACATATATATATTGCTTGTAGACATGCGGATGACTTCAAATCTTTCTGCACTTCACGGTGAATTGCTCATTCACCTGAGTGTTTAACAGTGTCAATGTGCTCAACATTATCATATTTAATTGAATAGTTCAACAAGATAATATGCCAGGGCACACATCATTCTGTGAAATCATTCAACGCATTTGGCTCACAACAAATAAAGCAACACTTAAATACAGTATAGGGGACTTAGAGGAAATTATACACAAAAGAAGAGAAGAAAGGGAGATAACAAAGAGAGGGACTTTTGAGAGAAAACGGGGAGGTGGATGGATGTCTGTGAAGAGATTTCTGAAGTCTGATTAACACCGACTCTTAAACCTCATTTTCTTGAATGAAACGAAGAGTAAAAAGAACTCAAGAGAAGCAAAGAGACTATGTTTGAATATTGTGAACATGGCAAATGAGCACTGTTTCTAAAGCTTTAACCTAGATCAGGGGTGGTAGATAAACTTTTTTTTGTAAAGGGCCAGAGAGTAATAATCATATGGCTTTGGGGGCAATATGAAAGCACTCATAGATAACACATTAACAAATGAGTGTCATTGTGTTCCAATAAAACTTTATATACAAAACAGGTGGCTGGCCAGATTTGGCCCATGGCCATATATCACTCACCTCTGATCTGGTAAAGCCAACTCATCCTTGAGCTTGGATGTTCTCAAATATCATGGAAAATAAAGTCAGGCTTTTCAGTTTATTAGGGATCCAGTGACATATCGTTAGGATCATTCTTTTTTTTCATGGAGTAATCCAAAGCATGAATTGCATTGGTTCTATGCAATTGCTTTACGTTTTATGATCATTTCTGAACGATCTCAAGATCTACATGTTTTAGACATTTTGTATATTCTGATTCCATTTTCACATCTAGATATTTGTTAACATTCATTACAAGAAAGAAGCTTAAATGTGTCTCCCTCACCAACACAGATTTTACTTATTCCCATTGCATTGAATACCTCTTTATCAAATACAGGAAGGGAAAGTTCAAATGCAAATGGAAATTTCAACTAACACAAAAGTAACATAATATGCCAGTTTTTTTCTTTTAGAATATTGTTTTAAATTTTCAAGTTATGCAAATTAATCATATTACATGTTAAAATAACTAAGATAATTAATATATTATGGAATGGCAGGATGAGCTTCATTCTATTTATTCTATGGATATTGATCAAGAACAATATTTCTAATATTGTCAGACTTACTAATTTTTCCTAAGCCATGAATCATAATAATAGCATCTCCTGCAGATTCTTTCCAAAGCTGCTGAAGATTGGCAAAACTTAGGAATTTGAGGGACCAGGGCTTACATCCCAGTTTTTTCACTGGCTAAATACGTAACCTCAGATAGATTATTTATTATCTCTTAACTTCACTTTTCCAGAAACATAAGATGATGACAATAATAACTAGCTCAGATGACGGTTGCAAGGATAAGAAAAGTGAACATCTCCCACAGTTGGAGTTCAATACATTTTAATTCCCTTTCCTTCTTTCCCTATCCTAAATGGATGCTTCTTAGAGTTCAAAAATATCAAAAATCTTTTTTTTATCAGAGAATAACTGGTACAAGAAAAAATTTAAAAAGCCATTGGGAATAAAATCATTTAAAAAGGGACCAAATTTTTATTATAATTAATCAGGGGTCAATGGAATAATTGGGATTAACTTTGAAAAATGTGATTAATATTATGGGTATAACTTGCTCTTGTATTAAACAAAATAGATTTAAAGCTATAATTAAATCATGGGCTAATTCTTAGAACAAAAGAAAGGATTATGTTTACAGAGAGGGAAGTACAACTTTTTGGATAAAATATATAATAATGTGATAAGATATAAATGAGGTCATTCTCTTTACATTTCAATTTTTTAGCCCAAAATGCATTATTTTTGCAAAAGGGATAACAGAGAATTCAAAAGAAAAAGTCTTTCGAAGTAGATAAATAATGGCTAAAGGTTAAGAAAACAAAGAACTAGTTGCCACTTAACCAATTATACGGTGCACCTCCAATTCAGATACTTCACATACCCTACTTTGGCCTGAAACCAAATTTTCTTAATTGCAACAGTAAAATGTTAGAAAAAAAATGTGCGTATTAATAAAAACCCTTTGTAAATGTTAGGTAATAGTTTAATTGTTGTTATTACATGCAAATGTGGCAACAGCCATTTGAAACAATTTTATTGTTGAATTGTCTTTTGTTTGGAAGATATTAAAAAATATTGGGAAAATACATGAAATGATGTTCCTATAATTGTGCTTATAAACTCACACTTGGCTGTAATGCTATGATCTATGATTACCCTTATTAATATAATTAGCAAGGGACTTAAATATAATCTACAGCTTTCTCAGAAGAATTAATTTACTTTATTATTTAAAATGGACCTTTTTTAGACCATATAGCAAGCATATAATATTTCTTAATGGATTTTTTAAATGGCACAATTGTTATAAAATAACAGGATAATTATAGAAGTTGAAAATATGAAGTTAAAGTTAGGGTATAGAAATGAAACAAAGTTTTTGGGGAGTCCACTTCATAGTTGATGTAGAGGCCTGACCACCGCATTGTATTTCTGAAACTGATGTTGAATAATACTGTATGTCAACTATAATTATATATACATATAACCTCGGGACACGGAGTAGAGTGCGGGAACGGATTCAATGGAATTGTAATAGATAAGCATGATATCGGGGGTGGGAGGGCAGTGGATGGGGGGAGGGGGGTTGTTACTTTGTGAGGGTGAAAAGGGTAACTATTGCATTGTTCTGTACACCTGAAACTAACAATAAAAAAAAAAGATAAAAAAAATAAAAAATAAAGTGATTGTACATTAGCCTTATTGATTTCATAATATTCTGTTGAATGCCCAATAAATACAAATATAAGTACACAAAAAAAAAAAAGAAATGAAACAAAGTTACACTTTTTAAGCCTTGGACTCAGAACACACATGATTAGAATACTTTAAGATCACATAACACAATGTATGCTCCATTCTCCTTGGATATGCTCTTCTATTTTTTTTTTCGTCTTAGTGCATGACATAGCACATAAATTTTGACACATTTGGAACAGACCAAGAAACTACTTGCTGTCACAATGAGTAGTTTGCTACCCAAAGTTAGAGTATTTATTTAGACATTAAATCAGTCCCTCCCTCAATGAATTGGAAATTCAATTATAGTAAAAGGAACAGGTTTTGTGACCCTTTCTGTGATTACATCTTGCATATAAAAGTATGTAAATCATAAATGACTATCATTTTCTTAAACAAGTGACTGTATTGGGCAACTTATTATCCACTTACTCAAGTTAAACTAGTACTACATAAGCATTTTCATAAAATACATAAATAAAATGAAACCTCTAATTTAAAATATAAATAGAATTGATGGAACGCTATGTTTTTTTAATATTTATGAACCGCATGATCATGAATCAAGTTGAACAAGATCTTACAAACATACACATGTAACTTTCAGGATGTATCTAAAATTACCTTATAGGGATTATTACAGAAGCATTAAAATAATGTACCACTTTATGTTACTTAAGTCTGAAAATTTCAATAAAACATATACTATAAAAAGGAGAAAACTTTCTTAGCTAATCATTTTCATTGTCAATAACTTAAATATGTTCACTTATGAAAATTCATATATACATATTTCAGTGTTAGATGAAAGAAATAGCATTACTTTTGCTACTGTGTAGAACTCAAGATAATCTTAAATTAAGAAATTCATAAGTAAAATTTGAGAAGAATGGATCAGGAAATATACTTTGAAACTGAATACGGCCTCAATGGAGGATAAGCAAAGTCACTGCTACCTGAGAATAGTTTTAGATCATGTGAGGAAGACTGGATAAAATCTACTAAGTGAAATAAAGCTTCTGGGAAAAAAATAAAAATGGAATTCTTTGGCAGTCTATATTCAGGCCGTCACACTGAAATCATGTCTACCCAGCACAAACCAATTAGTAACCAGCATCTAGATGACTAATCAAATCTGGCATTTCTTGGCATGCTTCTGTCCTGTAGAAACAGCCCTTATCCTCCTACACATAACTACCTGTGCAAAACCAAACCTATCACTACAAGTTCAGCATCCTATTCCAAGCATTTTTTAGATTTAGTCCCCTAGTGTTGTATGGGGGAAAAAAACTGTATTACTGAGCATTTTTAATGCACTGCTGTTTAATATAAAATTGTTTGCTCTGTTGGAATAAATGGTTATTTTAAATGTCAGAACTTTATGGTCCATTGATTATAGAGACCTGTAATCCTCAATATTGCAACCTTCATTATTGTATAAATGTCAGATCTCTTAACCCCTGCACCTGAGTCTCAAAAAGTAGCAAGGAGGAAAAAGTAACCAAAGGTTCATGGAATATTCTAAAAAACGAAAGTGAAAAAAATAGAATAATTTAATAGTAAACTGTAATTGGAAACCATTCACATTGTAACCTGTTTTGAAATAAAAGCTTTTTGAGGGTAGGACTGTGTCCTTTAAATGATAGCACACATTTGTATTTATATGAAACAGAAAGAATAATAATTTTAATCAGTCACTTTACTTATTTATATATGAAATACAAGTATATAGTTTCATGTTTGTATCTGTTTATTTATTATGAATGTTAGCTTTAAAGCCAATACATTTCTGTGTCAAATAAGCACAGATGACACTTCGGTCTGTTTCACATCCCCATGGGCCTTATGATGGCTTTCTGCATGCCACATAACGGTCTCTGTGACATTCAGACTTGGATGTCATCCAACTTTTTAAAGCTAAATGTAGACAAGACTAAATTATTACTCATAGGGTCACCTCAGCATCAATCTTTATATTTCTTTTCAGTTCTTCCCTCTGACATCTAGTATATCCTCTTCAATGTCTCAGGGCTCATAGCACTGAACTGATTTTAGATTCTGAGCTTTGTTTTTGATGTCCATATTAATCAGGTTGCAAAGTCATCTTATTATCATCTAGAAGCCTTTCTAGGATATATCTCACTGAGTCTCTAAGGGACAGAAAAATCCTTGGATGTGCTTCCGTTATTTCTTGCTGGGATTACCGTAATTCATTATATCCCAGTCTACCTGTCACCTCTACTCTTAGCTGCTTACAGCAAGTGCAGACTCTGGTAATGTGTGAAGGCATACAAAAAATAGAATATCTGATCACATTACTTCAGCAAAGAGGAAATCCTGCTTGCCTCTAGGAAAGCTGTGAATTATGTTTAAGCCTTTATTCCATACAAACAGGATGGGTTTCTGAACTATAGTCAAGTGACTTGTTATCACTAATTGCTATTTTTCTTTAGAAAAAGTGCCATGCATTGAAAGCATTCGTTTCTAAAAGCAAGTTTACCTCGCAGAAACTGTAATAGTTATAATCCTGAAAGGCTGAATGATTAACATTTTATAAATTGATTCCTATTTTTACAAACTTGGGAGGAGGGCCTATTACATGAAAGATTCTTGTTAAAAATCATATATTATTTTTTAATGCAAATAATCACCCCATGTTTATTTGTACCATAAACTTGAACGTTAGCAGTGGGGTATTAGGTTTTAAGGCAAGGAATACCTGCACTGGTGCTGTAACAAGAAACAACTACCTCTGATTCAGTCTTGATTCTGAACCATGGATAAGTTCTCCAGGAAAGCTAGCAATGCAGGGGCAGATTTACAATATTGTCCCTCATCCAGCCACTCATAAAAATTGACTAAAATGAACAATAAAATATACTACATTACAGTTCAGGTACGGTTAATTTGTATATTTACATTTATTTGTTCTGGGGCTTGTTTCACCGTATTACTTTCTTTCATTCATGTTATGCTGTTCAGTTTCAAAAGATCATCATCAGACATCTCCTCCTTATGAGACAGAAGTATTTTATTTACTTTATCTTCTATGTCAAAGCTGATTTCTAAGGTTCATGAATGAGGCAAGATGTGTCTGTCTCCACATCAAATCCATAAAAGGTATAAACAATTAGAAGATAAAAGACACACTACACTCTCTCCATGTAGATACTCCTTATCCATTTCCTATGTTTATTAGACCTATGGCAGACTTCTAATATTATATTAAAATAAGCAGGTTGTTATGTAACTGGTAAAAAACAATTGCCTAGGTAATAAACCTGAAAAATGACAATATCTCCCAGGATCATTACTTGCTTTAGGAATTAGAACACTAAAGGAGGAAAAAATCAAAGTACATATCCTTGCTAATATTCAGGACAGATGGTGGGTGTCCACAAACAATATTAAGGAGAAGAAGAATCTTGAAACTAATATCATCCTTGAGAAAAAAAAGACATTGAGCTCCTCTTGAAAATTAATGATGATACATTATCTAAAAACTCTATCTGTTATCTAATTTTTGGAGTTGACTAAGTAGCAGGTAGGCAGCAAACTCTGGGAAACTGACCCTTTAACAAACGTTGTTGTTGTTGTTGTTGCTGTTGTTGTTGTTTTTAATCAAAATAAAGGTAAGCACCGTCTGTAAGAGTAATAATCAGCACAGTGCCTAAAGTAATGGAAATCTTATCCTTTATAGCCTTAAACCCAGGAATATCTTCTCCCTTTATGAATAGCCTCCTTTTCCAATTACTTCCTTTACAGTCTCCAAAAAATTAACAGTTGCCACAGTAAAAGCAGAGGCAGCAGCTCCTTTCACCATGAAATACTTTTTTTTCCATATGAATTCTTTCATCTTCCACACCATCCTTGATTGGCATCAAAGTTGTCATGTTTCCAATTTTCAGTTGACTAAAAAGGCTTTTCTCTCCTCTACATGAATCCAAAACATACATACTAAGGTATTTTGAGAATTCCACATACCTAAAAGTGATTTTCGGAGTATAATGACTGAGCATATTATAACCCCAAGACATCAAAAAACACTAGAAATCCTTATGTTGCAAACAAATTTGCAATATCCATTCATTCATATATTCATTTATTAACAAACACTGTTTATTAAATAATATTAGAATATCCATAAGACAACCTAAGTATATATTTAAAGTGATATCAAAGTAAGATCACTAAAAATATGAGAAAAAAATGAATGTTTACTTAAAACAGTCATCATGATACAGATTTTTGCAATATTTCAAACTTATTTTTTAGTTTCATACATACTAAACTTAATATTTGGTGGAGGAGGGCTCTGCCTTTTTATCAATGCTTAGGGCCTCTAGTGTCTTCATCTACACTTATAGGAGATGGGTTTGATGCCATGAATTACATAGATCAGATCCTTGTCCTCAAGAACATGGAAATTAAAGTAAAGGTTATTACAAATTGTGATAATGCTATAAGATAATAATGGAAGATGATGACCCTTCATTAGATGCAATGGTTATAAAGACCTCTCTGAGGACATAACACTTAAGCTGATAACTAAAGGATGATAACAAACTTGCCTTTCAAAGAGATGGGGAAACAGCATCCTGGCATTTGTAGCAGCCAGAGTAAATAAATGTCCAGTGAAGGGAAGGGGCTTGAAATTATTAAAGATAGAAAACAAAACGGTGTGATCAAAGCATACTGACTTTGGAGGGGAAGGGTCCAGATGGGTTTGGATAGGGAAGCAGAGGAAAAAATGAGGATCCATGAACTAAATAAAACTGTGATAAGTAGTTCTAATATCATTCAAATAGAAATAAAAAGTATTGAAAATATCTAGCAGGTAAGTCATAGTGACATGATCTAATTCTTAATAAATCATTCCAGCTTTGAGAACTAGTACAGATGAGGATCCTCAATTTCTAGTTTGATAAACTGAGTGGGTGATTGCTCCTTAAAAAACAATGAAACCCCTGATATTAACGGTCTGAAGAAGGAAGTGAATGAAATAGCGAACAATACACAAAACTTTCTTCTGGATATATTAAGTTTGAGACGTTAATGAGAGATTCAGGAAGAGACATAAAATAGGTGGTTTAGTTATAGAAGTCTGGAACTTAAAGATGTCAGAGTTTAAAATATAAACTTGGGCGTCAAGAGCATATACTGTATATTTAAAACCAAAGTTTTGAAGTAGATCATCTAGGAAGTAGGCTGAGACAGAGAACAGATAAGGAGTACAGACCAATCCCAGGGTAATCCATTATGTAGTAGCCAGAAAAAAAAAAAAAGACTGATTACTAAGATAGGAGAAGAGGCAGGAAAAGGAAGTGAGGAGAGCGTTCCATTTATTTGTACCCAAACTGGAAAGAAAGAAGTAAAACTGTCATTATTTGCAGGTGACATAATATTATAGAGAGAGAACCCCAAAGACTCCACCAACAAATGATTAGAACTGATAAATTAATTCAGTAAAGTAACAGGATACAAAATTAATATTCAGAAATCAGTTGTATTTTTTACACGAATAACAAACTATCAGAAAGACGAATTGAGAGAGCAATCCCATTTACAAGTGCATCAAAATAAATAAATATAGATAGATAGATAGATAGATAGATTGATTGATAAAATACCTAGGAATAAATTTATCAAAGGAAATAAAAGACCTGTACTCAGAAAATTATAAGACATTGAAGAAAGAAATTAAAGAAGATACAAATAAATGGAAGCATATACCATGCTCATAGATAGAAATAATTAATACAGTTAAAATGTGCATACTACCCAAAGCAATATATAGATTCAGTGAAATCCCTATGAAAATACCAATGGCATTTTCCACAGAATTAGAACAAGTAATCCTAAAATTTATAAGGAACATTAAAATTTATATGGCAATCTTGAAAAAGAAAAATGAAGTTGGAGGTATCATGTTATCTGATATCAAATTATACTAAAAGATCATAGTAATCAAAACAGCATGATATTGGCATAAAAACAGACACATAGATCAATGGAACATAATAGAGAGCCCAGAAGCAAACCCATGTTTATATGATATTTTATCTATGACAAAGGAAGCAATAATATACATTGGGGTAAACACAGTCTAGTCAATAAATGGAGCTGGGAAAACTGGATAGATATGCACACACACACACACACACACACACACACAAATGAAACTGCACCACTTTCTTTTGCCATATACAAGAATAAACTCAAAATGGATTAAACACTTAAATGTAAGACTCGAAACAACAAACCACCTAAAAGAAAATATAGGCAGTAAACTCCCTCAGTAATATTTTACCAATATATCTCCTTGGGGAAGGAAAACAAAAGAAAAATAAACAATGAGAATATGTCAAACAAAAAAGTAAACCATCAGCAAAATAAAAAGACATCCTACTGAATGGGGGAAGATATTTTCCAATAATATAACTGATAAGTGGTTAGTATTCAAATTTTATTTTAAAAACTCATACAACTCACACTAAAAAACAAGCAATCCAATTTAAAAAAATGAGCAGAGGACCTGAATAGACATTTCTCCAAATAGCACATACAGATGGCCAATAGACATATGAAAAGATGCTCAACATCACTAATCATTAGAGAAATACAAATAAAAACCACAATGAGATATTATCTCACATCTGTCAAAATGCCCATCATCAATAAATCAACAAAACTAATCATTAGAGAAATGCAAATAAACTCCACAATGAAATATCACTTCACACCTGTCAGTAGTGCCATCATCAATAAATCAACAAACAACAAATGTTGACAAGGATGTGGAGCAAAGGGAACCCTCAAGCACTGTTATTGGGATTGCAAATTGGTGAAGCCACTATGGAAATCCATATAGAGGCTCCTCAAGAAATAAAAAAGAGAACTATTTTATGACAATAAATTCTACAGCAATTCTACTTTTGGGTATTTACCCAAAGAACTCCAAAACACTAATTTGAAAAGATATATGCACTCCTATGTTCACTGTAGCACATTTACAATAGCCAAGAAATGGAAGTAACCAAAATGCTCAGCAATAGACAATTGTATGAAGAAGATATGGTACAATGGAATATTACTCTACCATGAAAAATAATGAAATCTTGTCATTTGCAACAACATGGATGGACTTACAGGGAATTATGCTAAGTAAAATAAGTTAGACTGAGAAAGACAAATACCATATGATCTCATTTATATGTGGAATATAAAGAACAGAATAGATGAACAAACAAAACAGAAACAGACTCATAGATAGAGAGAACAAACTAATTGTTACTAAATGGGAAGAGAGTTGAGAGGCTGAATGAGAAATGTAATGGGATTAAGAAGCACAAATTGGTAGTTACATAAATAGTCACAAGAATGTAACATATAGTATGAGGAAAATAGTCAATACTATTGTAAAACCTATCTATAGTGTCAGGTGTGTACTTGAATTATTGGGGGGATCACTTCATAAATTATATAAGTGTTCAACCGCTATGCTGTACATGCAAAACGATTGGGTTGTTAGAAAAGTCATGATGCATTTTTGCAACAAAAAACATAGAAAAAATACGTCATGACTTTTCTGAAAACCCAATAATATAAAATTATATTTAACATTAACTATAATTTTAAAAAGTCACAGGGCTATAAATTGCAGCATAGAGAATATAGTCAATAATTTGTAATAACTATGTACAGTGTTAGATGGGTAATAGGCTTTGGGGGTTATCACTTTGTGAGGTATATAAATGTCTAATCACTATGTTGTTTTGTATACTTGAAACTAATATAACATTGCACGTCAATGGTAAAAATAAATAACAATGATGTAAAATTGATACAAAATAAAAATAAAGTTCTGGTTTTTTTTAAACAGTCAGTATTATAAATTTTCCAAGTCAATAATTCTAATAGATTTTTTGGAGGAAACTTAAAAAAAAATCTTTCTAGTATTACAAAAATTAAATTAGATAATGAAAGAATGAAAAAAATTAATTTTCCCTAACATGCATTAAAAATATAGATGGATAGATAAATAGTTGAATATGATGATGTTTATGAAATAATATAGCAATGGAATAGAAAATAAAATTCAATCGACAAGAATCCTCTACATAAGAAATGTGACAGTTAATAGCATAGAAAATGATAAATTTTCAGAAATTGGACTATAATTTGGGAAAACATGTAAAGTAAATTCAATTTACATTTTTAACAATTTTAATATGGGTTTTAATATAGCATTTTAGATCTAAAATTCCACTTTTAGGAATGTATTTTAAGAATCAAAACACACTCTAATTTAAAAACATTTATCATAGTGTTATTAGTAAAAAAAATAGAATTAAAATATCTGTATTAGTTAAAATAATTATTGCATATGTACTATTAGATAGACAGCAGTTAGTGTGATTTTGAAGAACATTTATACAGTGTACAATGAATGAAAAAGGTACATTTAAGAAAAAATTTGTTTTTGTAGCTGAAGTGTCTGAATGATGGTCTTTATTTCAATCATACATTAGAATTTATATAACTAACATCTATTTTTAAAGAAGAAATAATTATATAATTTATTTTTAAAAAGACAAGCATTCCAACTCAGGGATAACCATTAAAAATATATGTGACCTTGGGCAAATCAGTTAAACTCAGGAGACACTGCTCCTTCACTAATAGTGAAAATAAAATGGCTGTGCTGCTTATCTGTTATATGAAATAATATATGTGTAATATATATTGTGTTATGAGGATTAATTAGTAGAAAACATCCTCTGTGAAGAAATATCTGAGAGTTTCAAGATGGCAAAAGCACTGTGCCTACTTCCTTCCGTGAACACATTGAAATTACAACTAAATTATAGGACACTCAACCTGAAGAATCACCTGAAGTCTAGCAAAAAAGAAGTTTTATAACTAAGGACACAAGGTGTGATTTTAAAAATATGGTGAATGTTTAAATAAAAATTATTACAATAAAAGACACATTGCCATTAATCCCCTCAAAATACTCCCCCTCGCTTCGAGCACACTTATCCCATCATTTTTGCCACTTTCTGAAGCACTTCTGGAAGTCCTCTTTCATGGGTGTTTTTAGCTGTGCTGGTTGGCTGCCTTGTTGTCCTGAATCAATTCAAAACATTTACCTTTCATGGTCATTTTGACTTTGGAGAAGAGCCAGAAGTCTCACGGTGCCAGATCCGGTGAATAAGGTGGATGAGGACTCCGTAATGTTTTTATTGACAGAAATTGCTGTATAACAGAAGTGATGTGTGGCATAGAGCATTGTCATGATGGAGGATGATTTACAGTACACTTTAAACACACTTTCTCTCAACTATAGCTCACACCTGACTGACTGCAGCAAACAAGTTGAAACTTGTCACATACTGTTAATAAGGTTCAATGTGCTACTTCCCATATTGAAGACCCCTGCCTTTCTTTTGGATGGCACTCGGCAGCAGGTTTCACTGTATTTTGTGATCACAACGGAAAGGCTCTGTGTCAAACATCACTTCTGGTACGGCAATTTCTGTCAAATAAAAACATTATGGTGTGTCCTCATCCACCTTATTTACTGGCTTGGCACCATGCAATTTCTGGCTCTTCCCCAAAGTTGAAATGACCATGAAAGGTAAACGTTTTGAATCAATTCAGGACACGGAGGCAGCCACGACAGCACGACTAAAGACCCTCATGAAAGAGGACTTCCAGAACTGCTTCAGAAAGCGGCAAAAATGATGGGATACATGTGCTCAAAGCGAAGGGGAGTATTTTGAGGGGGATTAATGGCAATGTGTTTTTTACTGTATATATATATATACATACAGTAAATTATATAAATTAATATATATTAATTTAAACATTTCCCATACTTTTAATCATACCTCATACATATTTTTATTTGTATCATCCATTTTAGGGAAGAAAATGTTTACGGAAGTGGTTTATTTTTGTTTTTTAATTGCTTCTATGATAAACTGTGAATGTATGGGGAGTCGCTAAGATTTTCTTGATAGGGGGCCGCCTCAGTGGCTCAGTTGGTTAAGAGCTCGCTCAAGAGTTTGAGCTCTGAGCAACAGCGGTTTGATGCCCGGCCTGAGCTGAGCTGCTGCTAAGCTGC
>NW_017731431.1:3698238-3701393 GCF_001890085.2 Hipposideros armiger
GTCCTCCACAACTAGACTGAAGAACAAAATGACAGCAACTTGTCTGTTCCCCTTTCCCCAATTCCCCAGCACTGTTCCCATCCCCCAATTCCCCAATAAAAAAATCTTAAAAAAAAAAAAAAAGATTTCCTTGATAGAACTAAAGTCTTTGAGGGTTGGCCAGGACTGAGGATGAGAAGGAATAAAGTAGCAGTCAGTCTTACCCAAGAAGGTAGCATGGTTACTCTTAAAGAGCATTTAAAGTACAAACATCTGCATTGATATTACTGCCTATAGTTTCAGTTCTTATAATTTTAAAAATTATTTTATATCAGCTTTTTTTTCCAAAATATGTATCTATATAAGTATATCTATAAGATTTTAGTTTTCCCTTACTGAGATAGATGAGAACTTCTCTAAACATGAGGTGACTCATTTGTAAATTGGGTAGCATAAGACTACTTGCCACATATGGTTGTTGGGAGAATTAAATAAGATAATATTTGCCTGTCCACACTAAGCCTGGCACAAAAGAAGCAGCAGTAATCATTAAATATTTTTAGTAACATTAGTAGTAATTATTTAACCTCCTTTGTTTCTTTATTGGTATAGTTTGGAAGTAAATATGTTTGTATGTAAATTTGGCCAATAATTTAACTGAATCCTGTAAGGAAAAGACCACTGTATTGATTAGTAGTTAAACAATGCGTTCCAAATGCAGTTCTTCTTATCTATGTAATGATGATAAAACTAGGCCTCTATTTCCCTACATTTAATAAGAAAATTATATATATTTCAAATCCCTTACAGTTTTTAATGGTTATTTTAAAGATCAATTTAGACTTTGGTAGTAAATTAAGTGTAAAGTATTAGTTAAAAATTAAAAACCTGACAACTAGAAAGTACAAATAAAATATTACTTATTACTTCAGGTGAATAAACCAGAAATACATTCTTCAAATTGCAAATGGTTTTTAACTCAGTAAGAAGTAAAAAACTAGTATTTAACTAGATGTAGAAAACTAAACCCAATGTGATTTTTTTCTTTAAGGTTTTAATAAAATTTTTATTACACAAATAGTGCCTCTTAAAATGTTTAGTAGTAGTTTTAATCTATGTAGAATTTTTAATTTTCAAACTATTTGTTTCTGTGGCAGCACTTTTACATATTTTTTTTTCTCTTACTACTAGATTCTCAGGAAAAGACCCATATGAACACAGATCAAACAATGACATTTTCTCTGGCTCTATTCCTGAAACCTCTAATTAGTTTCTTTGAATTATAACCTCTAAATCCTTAAAATGTTTTGACTTCAGCAGTTACATATTTAAAAGTTTACAAGTAGTGGAAAAGATTAATCTATAAATAACATTATATGGATTTCATATTATCTTCATGTATCCTTACTAATAAATATGAAAATGGAGCTGTGACAAAATTCTGACTACAAATTAAATACATATAAAATTGGTTTAATGTATATTTTTAGACCCAAAATTGTAGCTATAAAGAATATATTATCATAAAAAATAAACATCACATATATGGTGTTTTTATCTCCTAAGACTTTCTTAAATGCAGAAGATAAATCTAGACAATTGATCCTACCACATAAATTATATGTTAATACTGGATAAACTTAAACACTTATAGAAACTCTGAGAGGTTTAACTACATAATAATTCAAATTTCTCTTTCAAAAGAAAAGAAAAAAAAACTACTTTAGGGAAATATTTGCTACGTATATAACAAGCAAAGTGTTAGCACTTTAGTATATAGCAGGGGTCAGCAAACTTTTGAGACGGAACGTACCCAAAGAGCCCCATGTGGCTGGTGAGCTGCAGTTTGCCGAACCCTGGTATATAGAAAGCATTTAGTAATCAATAGGGAGGTTAACACTGATAGCAAAATGAACATCAGGGAAGAGGAAGGAATTTTCAATGAAAATCATAGAAATGTCCATACCACCCAAGGCCATCCATGGATTTAATGCAATCCCTATTAAGTTTCAAATGGAATTTTTTTTATAGAAGTAGAAAAAAAAATCCTAAAATTTGTATGGACCCAGAAAAGACCCTAAATAGCCAAAGCAATCCTGAGAAAGACAAACAAAGTGAGAGGCATCCAGCTCGTGATGTTAAGCTATGTTATAAAGCTATAGTAATCAACAGTATGGTTAAGATAAAAACAGACACATAGACCAATGGAACAGAATTACAAGCCTCAAAATAAAACCACACATATATGGCCAGCTAATATTTAAAAAGGGAGTCAAGAATACTCAATGGAGAAAAAACTGTCTTCAAAAAATGGTGCTGGGAAAATTTGATATTCACATGTAACAGAATGAACTATTTCTTTTACCAGTCATAAAAATTAACTAGAAATGGATTAAAGGCATAAATGTAAGACTGGAAACCATAAAACTCCTATCAGAAAACAGGAAACAAACAAACAAAAAATTAACTTGACATGGGTCTTTAAAACGACTTTTTAAATATGACACCTAAAGCACAAGCAACAAACTCAAAATTAAATAAGTGGGACTACATCAAACTAAAAAGCACCTACACAGCAAAAGCAATAATCAACAAAATGAAAAGACAACCTAAGGAATGGGGGAAAATTTTGCAAACCGTATATTTAATAAAGGCTTAATATCCAAAATATACCTTAAAACACTTATACAACTCAAATAACCCAAGTAAAAATGGAAAAAGGTCCTGAATAAACATTTTTTCCAAAGAAGATATACAAATGGCCAACCAATTACATGAAAAGGTGCTCAACATCACTAATCATTAGAGAAATGTAAATCAAAACCACTGAGATATCAACACACCCCTGTTATAATGGCTATCATCAAAAAGAAGAGAGATAAATGCTGGTGAGGATGCAGAGAAACACTGTTGGTGAGGTTGTAAATTGGTGCAGTCCCTATAGAAGACAATATTGAGGTTCCTCAAAAACTTACAGAGCTACCACATGATCCATCAATTCCACTTCAGGGAGTATATCTGGAGAAAATGTAAACACTGTGTCAAAGAAATATCTGCATTTCCCCCACCCTCACCCCCACTCCCCACTCCCCATTCATAGCAGCATTATTTACAATAGCTAAGACATTAAAACAACCAAAGTGTCCATCAATGGATGAACAGATAAAGAAGTTGTG
>NW_017731431.1:3701859-3723199 GCF_001890085.2 Hipposideros armiger
TGTGTGTGTGTGTGTGTGTGTGTGTGTGTGTGTGTGTATATATATATATATATATATATATATATATATATATATATATATATATATATATATATTATATTGCTTTCACTACCCTTGCCTTTGAGGTCAAATTCATAAAATCATATTTGAACCCAAGGTCCATAAATTTAATGCCTATGCTTTCTTCTATACAATTTATTGTTTCAGGTATTATGTTTAGGTCTTTGATCCATTTTGAGTTAAATTTGGTGTATGGTGACAGCTAGCAGTCTAGTTTCATTCTTTTGCATGCGGCTTTCCAATTCTTCCAGCACCATTTATTAAAAAGGCTTTCTTTTCTCCATTGTATGTTTTTGGCATCTTTGTCAAAAATTATATGCATATATATATATATATGGGTTTATTTCTGGGTTCACAAACTGTTCCATTGATCTGTGTGTCTGTTTTTCTGACAACACCATGCTGTTTTGATTATTGTCACTTTGTAGTATTATTTGAAGTCAGGCAGTGTGACACATGGGACTTTATTCTTTTTTCTGAGGATTGCTTTGGTTATTTGGTGTCTTTTGTGATTCTATACAAATCTAATGATTATTATTTTTTGTTGTTGTTGTTGTTCTATTTCTTGAAAAAATGCCATTGGGATTTTGATGGGGATTGCATTAAATCTGTCTATTGCTTTAGGTAAAATAGCCATTTTAACTATGTAGATTTTTCCAGTCATGAACACGGAATATCTTTCCATTTCTTTGTGTGTTCTTCAATTTCCTTTAATAATATCTTGTAGTTTTCAGTGTATAGGCCCTTCATATCCTTTGTTAAGTTTATGCCTTGGTGTTTTATTTTTTTTGTTTCAATTGCAAAAGGAATTATTTGCCCATAAATAGTTGGTTTACTTCTGGGATCTCAATCTGTTCCTTCGGTCTCTTGTGTCTGTTTTTCTGACAATACCATGCTGTTCTGATTATTGTCACTTTGTAGTACAATTTGAAGCCAGGGGTTGTAATACCTGCAGGATTTTTTGTTTTGAAGAGGTTTTTTTTGTTTGTTTTTAATAAAAGAATAGTATCAACACACCATTTGTTTATTTATTTATTTTGTATTTCTAAACTAAAATTACAACTAAAAAGAAGCGTGCTAGGACAAGCTTGGAAAACATCAACTCTCTGTAGTCAAGGACTCAGTTTATTCTGAGGATCATCTATGGGAGGAAGGTTAATACCTAATTTCAGGTTGATTGCTGTTTTTAACTCAGTGTGGAATCTAGTCAGAGTAAATATTCAAACAATGCTTTAAATTCTGTATAAGTTCGTGGATTTCATCTAATATAAATTAAAAAAAAATTTTAACTAATAATAGGGAAGAGGTAAACTTGACACTTTTTTTTCATTTATTTTTCTGAAATTTCCTTGTTAGCATATCGGTACACAATTGATTTTTGTACATTGATTTTGTATCTTCCAACTTTACTGTATTTGTTTATTGTTTCTATTAGTTTTTTGATGGAGTCATTAGGGCTTTCTATATAAGAAAAAATTATGCCATCTGCAAAAAGTGACAATAAAAACAAATTTAAATAAAACAAAGAAACACACAGAAAAAGATATCATATTTTTGGTTACCAGAAGCAGGAGATGAAGGTTTGGGGTTGAAGAACTGGATGAAGGTGGTCAAAGGTACATATAACTGGTTATAAGACAGATAAATACTAGAGATGTAATGTACAACAGGATGACATAATTAACACTATTGTAGGGTATACTTGGAAGTTGTTAAGAGAATAAATCCTAAACATTCTCATCAAAAGAAAAAAATTTTTTGGTATCTATATGAGATGATGGATATTAACTAAACTTACTGTGGTAACCATTTCACAATAGTTATTACAGTATACACCAGAAGCTTATACAGTGCTGTATATCTATTATATCTCAATAAAACTGGAAAAAAGTTAATGTATAAAAAATTATCAAACAAATATATGCAAATATATGCGAAACAGAAGATTTTTAAATTTGATTTTCAAATTGGCAAAAATTAAAATGTATGAGATCCACCAAAATGAAATGTGAAAACATGGTATATCAACATGATAAACTGCTATGTGTCCATTAAAAATAGTAAACTACAACTATAATAATTGATAGAGAGTGATTTCATATTTCTAGGTATACTTGAGTAAGAAAAGCAAGATACCATTAAGGGTTTAGCATATTAATTATTTTGTGTAAAAAAAAGACA
Organism: Hipposideros armiger; assembly: GCF_001890085.2. Taxonomy (NCBI): domain Eukaryota; kingdom Metazoa; phylum Chordata; class Mammalia; order Chiroptera; family Hipposideridae; genus Hipposideros; species Hipposideros armiger. The sequence goes on from NW_017731431.1 coordinate 3,704,101, forward strand.
AATACCTATAAATTAGAAAAATAGATCTATATACCGTATTTCCCCATGTATAAGATGCACCTTAATTTTGGGGTCCGAAATTTGAAAAAAAAATGTATTACATAACTTCTTTTTCATCAGAAATTTTTCTTGCCTTATGCTGAACAATCTTTGTGGACATAGGAATTCCAATTGCCCTTTGCTCTTCAATCCATATCTTCAATTCCCTCTCTAAATCTGGCCATTTTGCTGATTTGCCTCTCATGGCCTTCTTCTGCCATGGCGTTTTCAGTAGGGTTTCTTCTTCCTGTAGCCAGTCTCGGATTGTTTTCTCAGTTGGAGGAGGACCAAACTTAACGTTCAGCAGCACAATTTCCATTCACTTTTGCAAACTGGATCACTTTTAACTTGAATTCAGCACTGTACGAAAATATTTTCTGAGTCATTTCTGGGCAGAATGTGGCAAAATGTAATCTACCATAATATACCGGTAACAAGTGCGAAATGAGCACAAAGACAACAAGCACAAAAAAGAGGGAAATGCAAGTAAAAAACTCTACAACCACTGTATAAGACGCACCCAGTTTTTAGACCCCAAATTTTTCAAAAAAGGGTGCATCCTATACATGGGGAAATACGGTAGATGCATTTATGCATATGATATGAATATATATATATAGTATGTACATATGCATGTGAGATATATATATATATATATATATATATATATATATATATATATATATATACAGAGAGAGAGAGAGAGAGAGAGATTATGTGTGTGTATTTCTATATGTTTGCATGAGCCAAAAGAAAGCCACAGCAGCATATCGACAATGCTTATTGGGGGATGGGGAGGGCAGATACAATTGGAAAAGGCCCCATGACCAGGTGGGTAATGATAATCATTTTATGTATACTTAGTACAAAGACAATGTATTAAATATGTTGTTGAAACCTATTTTAAGAATTTACTGACCCTCATCTGACAAAACATATCAACAGCCTTAAAAATGCTTATTTCTCTTGATGCAGTAATTTCTCCACTGAAAATGTTTCTTAAAAAATAATTACAAATGTTTCCCAGGATTTACAAGATTAATTGTAGGATTATTTATAGAAGCAAAAAATTTGAGGTGATGTTCCACTGAGTTAGCTAAATATATTATATAAAATTTTATTTACACATATGTGTGTATAATATAAATATCTAATATATTTCTGTGTATATGTATAATATATAATACAATAGATACACATATTTCTAAGAAGGCTTTAAAAGCCATGTAGACATGTTTTAGAGAGAATATGAAATCCTTCATCTGTTCTATGTGCTGCAAATATTTTCCCAATTCATTATTGCTTTCCATTCCATTTGTGACATATTTACTATACTTCCAACTAAATGAAAATATACTATAATTAACAACACAAAATTATTAACAGTGAGCCAGCAGACATAATTTATATAATTTTCAGATTGATGTGTTTATATATTCTATACAGCCTCTATGATGAAAACATGTTAAACTATAGTAAAATAAATTATTAAAAAATACAATGTTGTTTCATTTTGCTTAATATGTTGTATTTATTTAAACAGCTTGCACAGAAAAATTCTAAATTCACTGTAATAGCATATGTGTAGACATAAAGCATTTACTGTTCAAGAGGTTATGCTTCTCAGATTATTGTGACATGGGATTAGAGTATAATTATTATTTTTGAGATAGAAAATAGAAATAAGAATTTTAATGATTTGTGCCCTTAACATTTTCTGAAAGTTATTAATCAATATTTTCTTTTCTAATATATCATTATAACATATCACATACAAATGTTAGACTGTATATATTTTTATAGTATTTTGAAAAATTCTAGACTCTAAAAGAGAAAATTATTATTAATCCCTTTTCAATATGGGTTCCTCCGATTTAATTAAACTTCAGTTGATAGATTTTCTATAAAATGATTTAATTTCATTTATTTGTTTTCAGTTTTAGCTGTCTCAAATGCACTTTCCTTATAAAATAAGTTGGGATGGGAGTGGCTCTGTTTTCTTTTGTTTTGTTTGGCTGCTCTTTTATATGAGTTGTTTGAAAATAATTCTAAAATAAAATTTTCATTGTGGTCAAGTTATTCCTATTATCTTCCCATAGTACCAGCCATGAAAAAAAAAATCCATTGCTATTTTAACATTCATATTAAAGAGTAAAAAGACCTTTCCAAAAGGTGAGAGCTTGCCTTCGGTACTGTTAGTTAAATGTCATATTTTCCTCAAGAAATAGGAGTCACCTTTATTAATACAGTTGACTATAGTGGCATCTGCTACCCCATTCTAAATTTAGAAAACCACTATGCTTTTCCTATTTCTCATACAGATAATCTGGCTTGCATATCAAATATAGTCACTGACTCACTTTTTTTTCTCTACTCCATTAATTCAAAACTTAGTTTAAGACTATTTATATTAGTAGAATTCTTGTGGTTGGAAGTGACAGTGACCCAGCTCTCAACAGTTTAAGGTAAAAACATAATTTTATAAAGATATGAGATGTCTCACTGACCCCAAAGATAACAATGGTGCAGAACCTCAGAAAAAGCTAAAAGGAAAAACGTTCTTCTCTCTTTCTTTCTGAAGTACTGCTTCATTTTTCTGTCGTTCTGTCATTGCTTCTTGACCTTCCCTGGTCTACATGCCAGGACCCATGGTCACACAACTAATCCTACCAGCCCACACCCCCAGTGAGAGCATGACACTTTCGACACCAAGTTCTAATCAGGGTTATGAGGTTTATCCAGTATGAATGGCAGGACTAGGGAAGCCACACACTTAGAAACTAAGTGGAGGCTAAGAGTCCAACAAAATATAAGAGGCATTCAGTGAATTAGTGCCCTACCTAGACTTTGGTAAAAAGAAACTCACTTTGGATAAGATGGAAGTAGAATGCTTTGGTTCATTAATCTCATGAGAAATCAGTTTCTATTCCTATAAGAAGTATCGATCCTAGCCAGTTTCTTTATTCTTTCTCCAGTGGCAATTATGCTGGCCCATGCCTACTTCAATTCTTCTTCCTTGCTAGTGACTTCTGGCATGTGGTAAAACCAAAGATAAATCATTATGACAAGGGACATTATCATTTGAAAGTCTCTCTTAAGCCCTAGAATAGTCTGGGTTCTTTATCATCATTACAACCTTTGGCCAGGTCACCTACGTGGGGGAGCTTAACTAGCACAGTCCATCCATGTGTACTCACTCTCCTAGGTCTCACCAAACATATAATTAAATTGATAAAATTATTTACTCATCTATAATCTAAGTGATGGTAATTTTGAGTCTTATATGTTTCTACACTTCTCATTCAGTAAATGACAACTCTAGTATTTCATTGACTAGGAGGAAATGATCAAGAAGAATTAGATTTTAGAACCTACTACCACCTATCACCACATCCACATACCCCCAGACATCAGCATGCTATTTGCAAGTTTATTTTGTTCACAGGCCCACAGTTAAAAATTTCAATTCCAGTTCTGTCATGTAATGTAATCTTGGCCAAGTTACTTAACCTTTCTGAACCTATAATCTTATCTACAAAAAGAGGCTTATTGTATCTAACTCCAAGTGTAGTAAGGATTAAATAGGATAATGTGTACAATGCTATAAGCACCATTTGTCTTTTTTATAAACACTAGTTTTCATCACACTCAACCCAACAATCCTTGAATACCAGAGGCTCAGGTTGGCTCTGGGATGACAGATGCAACCAGGCTAAATGTTGGGATTCGAAAGTAAGTCTCCATTAGATAATTTCCTACCTGGAAGAGTAGCACCACCCCTCCTGTTGATTATCACAACCTGCCTTCACTTCACCTCCTTCACTTCACCCTACACTCCTCCTTGATGGGTTTTGACACCTCTGACACAGAAACAACTATGGAAGTGAGGTTTGACAGATGTCTTTGAGCTGAGTCGTATATAAATTGCCTATCAGATAATTAAAAGTGATAAAAGTGAGGACAAAAAAAAAGATCCTGTGGAAGTAAACTAAAATATGATACGTTAAAATGGTATAAGTATATACAAATTTTTTATCTAATTTTTCTGTTTTTCAAACTTTCTTCATGGGGTTACATACAGTACCTTCAGGGTGGGAAATAAATTTTATTTATATTTGAAATAACCAGAAAGAAACAGCAGTTTTAAAGAGTGTTTATTAGAAAAAAAAAAACCCAAATACCTATCTACAGAACATGGATAATATATGTTTTGGTATATTCACCAAATGAATTCCTATGTACACATGAAAAATGACTATGTGGATTTATAGTCATTGAAATAAGATAGAATTCTTAAAAACAGGTTATGGATCAGTATGACCCAATTAAAAAAAAAAGTATGTGCTGTATGCTGTATATGGGAAAGCAAAGAAAAAAATACTGGGGAGTATATTTACCAAATATGTAGAATTCAGGAGTTTATTTTGTATGCCTGTTTTTATAGTTTTTATGTCACCTAGATATTTCAAAATACGTTTGTAATATGTATAATTAAAATCAAATAAAGCTATCAACAATTTGAAAAGAACAAAAAGTAAACTTCGGCCTCACGTCTGCCTTAACCCCCCTTTTCAGTACCATTTTTACAGCCTGGCTGCTGCCGCACCTTCCGCCTCTCTCTTCAGTCCTAACCTTGTATTAATGAGCTTGCTCTCAGCCCACACCCAATCCAGACTGCTTCAGCCCTTGGTCTCTGAACCCAGGTGCTCTAGCAGAATATTTCTTGCCTAAATTTGTGCTTTTATCTGACAGAAAGCGTCCTAGACTTCACCTGCCTTCCTTTGCACCCCCCAGCACGTGCCGTTGGACGAGTTCAGGCCAGAGCCTTTATAACATGACACCAAGTGTTTTTCTAAAGCAGCCTTTAATATGCTTTAAGTTCTCAAGAAATAATATTATAATCATATTACTCTCTTCCTTTCTTCCTACAAGACTTTCTCTTGTAATATTTGCAGAATATACATTTATGGCATTAGAACCACATTCTGGTTTTTTGGTTTTTTGGGTTTTTTTTCAAATTAAGTTATATTCCTAAGAATGAATAAAATCTCCATTAAAATAAGCACCACTGATAAAATACACATCATATGGATGTGTGATGAAATGCATATTGTATAATACCGACAGTGTTATTCTGTAAAGCATTTAGTTTCGTCATCAGCATCCATTCCATAGTGGAGCTCGCAATGACAGAGTGCACCCTTGGGCCTCACTGCTGCTCTTGAATCTGCTGGGATCAGCCAACTAAAGCTGCTCTAGAAGGACTTCCTGAGGATCCCTGGTTTGGGGGTACACTCCATTCCCTCTCTAATGCACCTGCCTATAGAGGTGACAGCCTTTAACTGTGTACCCCTTGTCTGGCAAGGAAGCCACCCTTTTCTTCTCTATGAAGCCTTAGTCAATGTGAGATTGCATTAAAACTTGCTGTGCTTTATCAACATTCTTCTCTCTTGATACATTTCACTTATCTGGATGGGAAAATGTGTCTGTCTCTAATTATAGAACTTGAAATTGACCTTGCATTTGGTAGAGAGGGCTGAAGTCTAAATTTCAAAAACTAGGAAACTAGATGCTAGTCTATCATAGCTCATGGACATGCGGAAGAAAGTATCACAGGTGCAGTACCGAATGTTTTCTATAACTTATTTTACTAAAGTTCCACAATAAGCCTGTAGGGAAAGTATTAGTATACCTGCTTCACATGTAAGATCATGTAGTAGGTGAGAAGCAAAGATGGAAATTGAACACCAGCCTGTTTGCTCAAGAATTTATACCCTTTCAAAACACCATTCTCCCTATAGTTACATAAAAAACATTGTTTCCATACTTAATACTTTGACCATTTTCTAATTGACAACTCTTTTTATTTATTTGAATTTCACTTGTCGAATCAGTCAGCTAACTTCAGGTACTCAGTGGATGCTGTTATAGGCTAATTGAGGACCAGACTCCATTGAGAAACAAACACATCACCTGATCACTTCCGCCATCCATCCCATCATGACAACGACCTCTCTTCAGCACACGCTGTGTGTGCTAGCATTTTATTATGAAGTTAGCACACGTTTTTTGTTTTTGTTTTTGTTTTTTCATGGATCATATGGTAGTTTTATTTTTAAATATTTGAGGAACTTCCATACTGTTTTCCATAGCAGCTATACCAATGCGCATTCACACCAACAGTGTATAAGGGTTCCCTTTTCACCACATCGTCCTCCCAGTAATCCCCAAATCAGGAATTGTAAACCACAGATGACTACTTATATCATTCAGGATTCTCTGGAGAAACAGAACTAAGAGAAGAGAGAGAGAGAGAGAGAGAGAGAGAGAGAGAGAGAGAGATTAAGAGATTTTAAGGAATTGACTCACACGAATGTGGGAACTAGCAAATCCATAGCAGAGATAGGCAGGCTGGAAATTCAGGCATGATTTCTATGTCACAGTCGTGAAGGAGAATTCCTTCTGCAGGAAACCTCAGTTTTTTGGTCTTAAGGCCTTCAATTGGTTGGATGAGACCCACCACCTACATCATCAAGGGTAATTTCTTTTACTTAGTCAACTGCTTGTAAATGGTCATCATATCTACAAAATACCCCTGTAACAACACGAAGACTAATGTTTGGCCAAACACCTTAATACCATAACCTAACCAAGTAGACACATACAATTAATCATCACACTACCCTTTCTACAATAATGCCCTATGTTTCTTAATAACATACTATAATGAGGTAACACTCACCAGTTTATTTCTCAAGTAGGCCAGTTAGCTTTAGCACCCTACCACCTTTGCCCTACATAAAATTGCATCCCTCAAATTCTATCTCACTTCTAAATGTCACCTCTAAATCTGTTTCTATAAATCACTGCTTGCATTTGATCACAAGATTAACTGATTGTTTTATTACTAATATTACTAAAAACTGGCAACAGCAAAATGTCTTTAGCTTTAACTTGCATACTAAGACCAACACCTTAACCCAAGTCTAAGTCCCCTTTAAACCAGATAATCCAAGGCAAAACCTATTAATTCCATGGGGTTTTTTGAAAGCCATTAGGTGTTTCAACAGCAATCATTTGCCTTTGAAAAGAAACTTTCATCCATAGCTTTCATTTAATCAGCAAAATGCAGCTGGCATCATTATTTTTCACATTTTATAAATAAGAAATAGAAACCAGTATGCTAAGTGACTTCACTAAGCTCAAAGAGCTATTGTATGAAATACAAGAGGTCTAGCACCCCAATACAGTCACTCAACCTGTATCACTGAATGTCTATGATATTTTATTTAGGCTCTGGGGTCCAGCAATGGACAAGGCATACAGACCACATCCCCTCCTGAAATCTAAATTCTAGAAAGTGGAGTTAAACAGCAAAGAAATAAATAGGCAATGTACCGGGTGCCAGGTAATAAGTGTTTATGAAGAAAAATAAGGCAGGAAGAAATAGGGCACATGAGTTGTGGGGTGCAAGTTGCAGTACAAACTAAGGTGGTGAGGAAGGTGACATTTGATCAAGGCCTGAGAGACATGAGTGAGTAAGGTCTGTGAAAATACTGAGAAATAGGCTATCATAGAACCTGCCCAGTATGTTTGAGAGCCACAATGGAAGCATTACTGAGTGGTGCTAATTTAATTTATGTTCATTCATTATTACTGTCTTCAGATGCTGTAGCTATAAGATTCTTTTTGGCAAATTTACATGGAACGTCAAATACAGTTTACAATATGAAAGTTATAAAATCTACAATCATTATTTTATCCCCAAACATATTTATTATAATTATAATCAACATTATAATTATTATTATGTTGATACTTTTTATATGTCATGATATGAATTTATTCTTCACTTGTTAATGGTGCTACAAATTCATTCAAGTGACTGGCAACTAAGTCCACAAAGCATTAATTTGGCTTCCCAGCCAACAGAAAGAGTGATTCTGGTCTCTTTAAATCCTCATTTTAGGGAATAATTTAGGCTTGGCAGTGTTTTGTTGAAGATGTATTAAGGTTTTTAGAAAACCACTGTCTAAAAGCCCATAAGAGAAATTACTTTTTATAACACAAAGTAAATCTGAACAAAAATTTGCATTTTAAAATCACAGTATCTGACCATGTCTACCTTACCATGGTTTCTTGTTTTGTAGGTAGGTTTTCAACACACATTAATTAATATTAATAGTGTCTGTGAAAGATGACCATTCGTATCATCTTATGAGCTTTATCATATGATGATCATATATCTAAAATCTGTATCCATATAATACTATTTGAGCAATTTTACAATGATGATCGTAGAGTCCAATCTTATTCCCTAGAGTCAAGTCTAGGTAATACATTTTAACAATAAAATCTGTGGTTATTACATATAAGACATAACAGTTACCATGTAAATTCTGCCCCTATAGTATGCTGCTTACTGCATTTCAGTCATATAAATATCACAAATGATGTTCAGGTTAGAGCAGTTTGCCGCACTTTTCTCATACATTTCATTTTACTACTATTTACTTTAAATCACTCCCAAGAAAACGCCCATTCTCTATTTCTTCCTTTTCAATTCAGCCAGATGTCCAAACACCACATAGGAAAGAACAGGGACAAAAAGCCAACCGACTCCATACACTGAAGTATTCAAAAAGAAACTTCTTAAATGGGGGTTTTAAAAAAAAAATCTTAACTTTGTTAAAGTACACTTAAAGATTTTTCTCTATTTCCAACGAAAACTATGAAGAAGCCGCTTCAAGCACAATAACAATAAATAGCAAAAAGAAACTTAAACATCCTATTGGTCCCGCAGCCTCCTGCCAGAGTCCCACACAATAGCAAATACTTCGGATGAGAAAAGCTCCAGTGGAGCAACACTAATACATTTGACACAGCTTCCACCCCTGTCATTATGCAGAGAGCCTGCGCTTATCCCTTTGTAAATTGGAGACTCTTTTAACCAGGAATCCCAGGATGAAACAGAACCATTTTCCTCACGGCAAAACAAATCCTTCTCCAGTGAATTTTGTTATTGTTTATTGTTACACTGTTATATCAGCACTAAACTGTGTGAAAGCTTCAATTAGTTCTTGATGAATGATCCTATAAAAGCATGTAGTTTCATTTCCCCTGCCACCAGATATTTCACTGAGTGTTATTAAATAAAATATAATTGGGATAAGATTCAGGAAACTTAGAGAAGCTGTGCTCCCCGCTCAGCCTAAAATAGTTAGTCATCAGTGTAGCCAAATCACAGTGGACGCACTGTACATATAAATCCCCGTCGCTTGATCCGAGGGAGAACATAGAGGCACTAAATACAGTCTTACGCACAATCTCTGTCCTTCAGTGAAAATAACAGCTTAGGTTGGGGTGCTGAGTTTAGTGCTAAGTCAAAGAGTTGTCATCTCCACAGAGGGGCAAAAAGCATCTGTATCTATCAGACTTCTGCACAATAGAATATATCCACACTAAATGTTACACAGCATCTATTGCTTCGTTCCAGAAATGGGTGAGGCCATCAGTTTTCCTCTTTCTCCTTAGCATGGGAACCCCAATTTTTAGCTAGGCATATTGACACAGAATAAAAAGGTTAACTTCTCTGCCTGCCTTGCATGTGACCATGTTGCAGCCAATGATATGTAGAATTGAGGTGTGAGACCTCTGAGAAACTGTTAAAGGGAACTGGCTCAGCTGAGGGCAGACATTGAAAAAAAACTTTCTACCTTTCTTTCTTCTTCTAGCTTTCAATGCAGACCTGAAAACTGGAGCTTCAGCAGCTACATTAGATCCAGATGTAACTTTAAGGTGAAAAGCACACAGTAGAATATTAGTACAGAAAAAGAGAACTCTGAGTTCCTGAGGACCTGGCACTACCATCAAAGCTTTGAACTGCTATTCTATGTCTTAATTTATGTATGGTACCCTATTCTTTTGATTAAAACACTATTATAGGCAACAGAACCTAACTATAACTGAGACAACTGTGAATCGTTAATATGTTTTAAATAATGGAACATTACTACTGTGTGTTGGTCATTCTGTGAAGCATTTTAATGCATTATCACAGTCCATCTTTAAAACAAACCTGTAAGTTAGCTACTGATATTATCTCCACTCTACAGTCAAGGAAATTAAATCACAAAGCCATTCAGCGTGTAGCCTGTTTGGTGGGGGAGAAGTGAAGGACCAGAATCCATGCATTCAGTGTTTCTTTCTTTAATGCAATGAGTAATACTTGAGTACTTACATTATTTGCTAAAGACAGTTCTGAGAGCTTGGAATACACAAGAATACAAAACAAAGATCTCTGCCCTCATGGAGCAAATAGTCTGGGACAGTCCCAAGAGTTCTTAATTATAATCTTGAACAGAGGTTTACAAAGTGTGGTCTGTGGACACCCTTGGAAACACAAGACACTTTCAGTGGGTACACAAGGACAAAATTATTGTCATAATAATGCTAACTCATTACTCGATTTTTTTCACTATGTTCACAATTGCACTAATAATGGTGCAAAAACCAATGGTGGATAAAACTACCGGCAGTTTGAGTCAAACCACTTGGAGTCATAGTATTTCCTTCTCCCACAGATCTGCAGTTAATAAATAAATAGTTTAATTAGTTAAACAAAGAGTTTTCTTGAGGAACGTCCTTGGTGAAGTAGTAAAACTTTGTAATTTTATCAAGAATTGAAACCTGAGTACCCATCATTTTAATATCCCCTGTGATGAAAGGGGGAGCATTCAAAATGCAGTTCTGCTCTATACTGAAGTGTGGTGCTTATCTGAGGGAAAGCATTCATGCAGTTGAATCATAAGCTGAACTAGCCGGTCTTTCATGGAACATTGTTTTACTGGAAAGAATTTCTGACAAACTACAGTCATTCGGACATGGATATTTGGCAGGTATTTTATCAAAAATTATTGTACCAAACCTGACAGAGGAAGAAACCAACCCTACTGGCTGCCAGTGATAAAATTTAAATTTCACAATGCTTAAGATGTTTCTGATGAAATTGGTGGTGATATTGATAAATGTGATGTTTTGATATTTGGAAAACCTGCATAACTCAGTGAAATAATGTTTTATGAATAAAAAATATATGGTGTTACATACGTGCATGAGTTAAATAATGCATGAATAAAAATCCATTTAAAGTGCATAATAGAGTAATGAATTTTAATGTAACATAGTATGAAAATTTTATTGACATGACTTCAGATTTCACATTATAACCTATAAAAAAACAACTACTTGGTGAGTTTTGGTATAGTACCAAAGAAGAATACCTACAATTGTGTGTGATGACAACTAAATATCTGTGTGAGACCATATTTTTTAATGCACTTTCATAATAAAATGTATTGCAGCAAATGAAGATAGAGATATAAAAACTGGCTATTGTTTATTAATTTAGAGATTAACAAGAATTGCAAAAGTGTAAAAAATGTCATTCTCCTTTATTGTTTGGGAGCTATTTTTCATAAAAAATGTTATCTATGTTAGCATGTAATGAGTTCTGTATTGCTGTTTTTAAATAAATTATGTTAAAATATTTAATGCTGTTTCTCAGCTTTAATTTCTAATATGCACAAAGAGACCGATATAATCCACACAAAAAAAAGTCATGATATCACAAATTTTGAGAACTGCTAGTCTAGCAAATGGCTCTTCATCTTCATTAGCTGGACATTATTTTTCACACTAAAAAGATCTTATTTTAATGGTAAGCAATTTACTTTGAAACAGAAAACCAGGGCTCCTCAGTCAGATTATTTTATCTCTATGGGGCTCATAGCATCTCTTATTTGCTTGCCTCAAATCTTCCATTAAGCAAGAAAGACTCAATAGCAGAAGAAATTCGTTAGTGAAAATGTTGTTACCTGACTATGATCATGAATAGACACCAGGTTCCTCTTATTTGGAATAAGAAAATTAAAGTTCAAAAGCATGTGGCTTTGACATTGCAATTAAGCCCACATTGGGGGAGCCTGAAGAATAGATGGAAATGTCCATGGTTAATTATTCTAAATGCTGTAACTGTTGTTTTCTCTAAATTCCTAAGAATCAGAATGCTTGCTGCAACTTTTTAAAAACTGAATAAAAAAAGATTACCTTATGATTTCTTATTTTTACATCATTTTCCTCAAAACAAAACATATTTTCTGTAACCCAACCGAGGCTACCACTCAACAGTTGAGTTTAATATAGTACTGTTTACTATTCAAGCATCTCCTTAAAATTAAGATGATGCTAGTCACCTAAACTTCAGTTTTTATATATTTAATATAAGGATAAGGAGATTTACTTTTTAGGTATTGTGAGATTTAAAAGAGATAGCAAGCAGGAAAACACCCCAAAATATCTCGAACGTAAGAGGTGCTTTATTATTTTGGTTTTCTAGTGATACTTTCATTTTCTTGGCCCCAGAAATTCCTCTAATAATCAAATGGTTCTCATCCCCTGTGGCTGCCCATGCAAGCTTGCCTCGCAACTCTCTTACAACTGTGATTAAGTCTAATGGACCTCTGGCTCCAGCTTCCATCTCAGGCACTGTGTTTGGGCTGAAGCAGCGCTTCCCACAGGCTGCTTGCATTCAGTGAATAGCATGGCAAGGATGCTAAGACGGCTTGTTCCTGGGAAACGACAATTCTCAAGATTCTAGTCAGAAAAGTGTTGAGAGTTCAGAAAATCAGGTTGCTCCAAATTAGAGAGCTACAGAGCTGGGGATATTTAAGGAATTTGTTACTAGGTAGAAAGTTATCTTGGGATATGGAACTACAAAGATTTGTGAAGTGACTCCAGTTGATTATGAGTAAGACACAGAGAGTAATAGGCAGGAAAATGTAATATCAGTTAACCCAAAACCTCATAACCACAATTTCAACTCAGAAATTCAAATCCATTCTATTTTGGACATGGTACCTTCTAACCAAACATGCATTTTAATTGGCAATAAAAACCTTTATCACATATTATACTGAGTTCTATTCTATCATATATTTAAGTCATCTTACACACACACACACACACACACACACACACACACACACACACACACTCTATTTTAGTCCTCTTTCAAATGTAGAACAGAATAACCACCTTGGAAAAACAAATAATTGAGGGAGAGAAAAGAGGATTAAACTACTCACTTCCTGCTCCTGAACCCCATAATCTTAAATTTAATATCTGCTGAATCAGCTTTTCTTATCTGTTTAGAAATAGAATGCTACAAACAGGATTCAAATTATATTTTCTATTATAAACTATACTTAGACTATATGTATAATAACAAAAATTAAATATATAAATAATAAACAATAAAACAGCTAATAAAATATAAACATTATCGTAAACATTTTCTGTGCTCTGCCCTAATATCTAAGCATTTCAGTAGCTTCTCTTAGACATTTGATTTATCAGTACTCATAATACCAATTTATATCCAAAACACTCATAACCCAATCACATTATAAATTTAGGTAAAAAATACATTCTTTGGTTACATACAAATTTCTGGAGTAGAAAATAGTAGCAATTACATACTTGACAACGATGACCATGGTGATGATGGCTTAGGGCCCCTCCCTTTTCAGAGTTTTCCCCAATATTGACTCAGCCTCACAATGTATCTGTCAATGACTGATAAAGCAGATTAAACTTTTTTCTTCAAGAGAAAAGAACAGTGGTCCAGATGCCTATTTTGTCATCAAACACTTTGTTCTCTTCACATATAGTTTTCTTCCATAGATCACAAATAACATGAAGTGAGGGGAAAATGCTCTTATACAACTCAGATGAATAAGGTTCTATTCACCATTCATACATTGTTTTCCCAAATCCTTGAGTTAGATTGAAAGAAATATAGATACTGATCTTTTGATACTAATACTATTTTCTTGATAACTAGATCTTACCATATTATACTTATCAGTTAAAATGGTTCAAGTCAAATGGGAACATTTCAAAAGTAGGTCGAGTGTAAAGTTTCCATTTCTTCTTAAAGTGATCTATATAGATTCAGTGCAGTCTCAATAAAAATCCCAGCAAGTAATGGTGTAGATATCAACAAAGTGATATTATATATTATATGGGAAGGCAAAAGACCCTGAAAGGCCAACACAATATTGAATGGGAAAAATAAAATTGGAGGACTGAAATTATCCAACTACAAGATTTATAAGAAAGCTACAGTAATCAAGACAGTGTGGCGTTGGCAAAAGCATAAACAAATAGATCAATAGAACAGAATAGAAAGCCCAGAAATAGGTCCACATAAATATAGTCAACTAAACTTTGACAAAGAGACAGAGATAATTCAATGGAGGAAAGAAATTTTTTCAATAAATAGTGTGTGAATAATTGGACCTTCATATGCAAACAAACAAAAAAGACACAGACCTTGTACTCTTCAAAAGTATTAACTCAAAATGGATCATGAACTTAAGTGTAAAATGCAAAACTATAAAACTCTTAGAAAATAACACAAAGAAAATCTAGATGATCTTGAGTATGGCTATGTTTTTTTCCATATGACACCAAAGGCACTATCCATGGAATAAAGAATTGAGAAACTGGACTTCGTTAAAATAAAAAAAAAAAGAAAAAAGGAAATCTGCTTTACAAAAGGTACTGTCAAAAGAATGGAAACAAAATAAAACAACAACAACAACGACAACAATAACAACAACAAAAAGCCAAAGATTAGGAGAAAATATTTGCAAAAGACATTTCTGATAAAGGACTGTTAAGAAATGTACAAAGAACACTTTAAACTCGCCTATAAGAAAACAAACAACCCAGTTAAACAGTGGGCTACAGGCCTGAAGAGACACCACATCAGAGAAGATATACAAATGCAAATAAGCATAATAAAATATGCTCCACATCGTATGCTATCATGGAAATGCAAATTTAAACAATAACAAGATGCTACTACACATCTATTAGAATGGTCAAATATCACACACTGACAATACCAAATGCTGACAAGGAGATGGAACAACAGGAACTCTCATTCATTGCTGGTGAGAATGCAAAATAATAGAACCACCTTGGAAGTTAGTGTGAAAGTTTCTTACAAAACTAACTGTACTCTTACCATACTATCCAACAGTTGCACTCCTTCATATTTACTCAAAAGAGTTGAAAATTTATGATCTGTATATGGATGTTTATGGCAGCGTTATTCATAATTACCAAAACTTGGAAGCAACTAAGTTGCCCTTCATTAGATGAATAGATAAACTGTGGTACATCCCGATATTGGAATACTATTCAGTGCTAAAAGGAAATGAGCCATCAAACCATGAAAAGACATGGGGAAAACTTAAATGCTTATTACTAATTGAAAGAACCAATTTGAAGAGAATAGGTAGGTTCTGTATGATTATAAATATATAACATTCTGAAAAAGGCAAAACTATGAAGGCAATGTAAAGATCAGTGGTTGCTAGGGGTTGAGTGGAGGGAGTGATGAATAGGTGGGTCACAGAGGATTTTTAGGACAGGAAACTACTTTGTATGATACTACAATTATCAATACATATCATTTACATTTGACCAATCCCAAAGAATGCATGACACCAAAAGTGAATCATAATGTAAACTATGAACTTTTGGTGATAATGATGTGTCATGTAGGCCCATCAATTGTAACAAAAGCACAACTCTGGTGAGGCATGTTGATAGTTGGGGAGACTGTGCATGTGGGGAGGCAGGAAATATATGAAATTTCTTCGTACTTCGTGCTCAATTTTGTTGTGAAGCTAAAACTGTTCTTTGAAAAGGTCTATTTTTTAAAAGTAGATTGCATACTCTTGGCATAACATTTTAAAATTATAATCTGAGAGTTGGGTACTGGAAGCAGTGTTTTGTAGAGCTTTGAGAGTTTTCCTTCAGAGCCTTTACAATGCTGTTGGGCTTCTACTTTAAAGGACTTCATTTTGCTAAGGGATGACATGTTTCCCACTTTGAAGATTCTGACATATTTTAATGGCTCTGTCTTTGAAGAAATGAATATCTGTGGGATTCCCTAACGAGAAAATTTCCTATTCAGGGAGAAAGCAAGTTCTGTTGAAATTATTTACCAGATTATGACTTTAACCCTGGAGACAGTCTAATCCCTAACAGGGTTATTATCTTTTGAAAATATTAATATGTTTAGAAAAGGTTCTACTTCTGAAGAAATTCTTATTGCTGGAAGGAGGCTATCTTTACATTTTTAGAAAGTTGTTTTCAAGAATGTTCTGCAGCAGAAGATGACCTCACTGGGACAACATTAAAGTAAGAGGTAATTACTTCTATCAGCATTTCCTCATAGAATTCCATGATAATCAGAATAGACTTAGTATCTTCTGAAGTGTGTTAATCAACATTTCATTCATTAAATTAAAATGTTAAATGAAATATATTGAACTTAAAATTATATATATATATATATATATATATATATCTTTATTGGTCATCTTTTATATGTTGGCAGTTTAAATATATAAAAGATATTGACATAAGCAATGATAAATAATAGGTTTGGTACAGTTCTACTAATGAAAGAAAAGCATGCTGTTTATCAGTTGTCCTTTTTCATTCCATTTCTGACACCACACATTTCCAAAAACAACACAAATATTTCTCATTTGGAGAAATCACATCAATAAACTGAAGAAAAGTGAAAGGAACAGAGGAGTTGTAATTATAAACATTTTAACGGTTTTCACTAAGAAAAGAAAAATGAAATGAGAGAGGGGGTAAAAGAAATGTAAAGAAATAAGTTAGGTAATTATAAAAGTATCATCTCACTTACTTCCCTGCAGGGTGTGAAACACGAGAAGAGAGCTACAAAATAGGAGAGAAAAGGATAATGAACTTAATAACAAATCTAGTTTTACTAAAAAACAGTTATCTGAAAGTATTTTATATGCAACTTGAAATTCTCAGGAAGAGATATTCTAGGTGTTCTTACGTAATAACAGTGTAAAATTACAATAAACTCAACAAGTAAAATTTGATGTTACTCAATGGCTTTGCCTAGCCATAAAAGCATTTAGTCTATAATTTGTCTCCAGACAATTTGTGATTGTATGTCCTCTGATCACTTTACATAGTCTCCAGCTAAACTGCAGCCCTTATTAATGTGAGCATACCTCCATTTATTTTTGTCTCCTCTCCTAGAATATACAGTAAAATTCTCCTAGCTTTAAAAATTATTTTAGATCATTCGGGCTGCTATAACAAAATACCAGAGACTGGGAGAGCATAAGCACCAAAACTTCATTTCTAACAGTTTTGAAGGCTGGAAATTTCAAGATCAAAGTGCTGGCATAGATCATAGAGGGTGTTTGGAGAGGACCCACCAGCATTTGTAGATGGTGTCTTTTCTCTGTGCTCTCATATAGAAGGGGACAACTAGCTCTCTGGGATATTTTTCATAAGGGCACTAATCCCATTCATGAGGGCTCCACCATCAAGACCTAAGCGTCTCCCAAAGGTCCTACCTCCTGATACCATATACTGGGCATTAGGTTTCAATATATGAATTTGGGGAGGACACAAGCATTTGATCTACAGGAAGGATCAAGCCAAGTTCCACTTCCTCCTTGAAGGCATCAATGGTATCAGAGCCCACTGGGACTCTATATTCAATGAACCACAACAGTATATGTTCTTGTATATCCCTTGGTCTAGGTCTAATGTTGAGTTAATTGTAGAAAGAGGTAGGCACAGGCCCAGGTCTATACAGTTGACACTTGAACAACACAGGTTTGAACTGTGTGAGTCCACTTACATGCAGATTTTTAAAAAAATAAATACTGTAGAGGTATTTTCTCTTCCTTAGGATTTTCTTAATAGCATTTTCTTTTCTCTAGCCTATTTTATTGTAAGAATACAGTATATAATACATATAACATACAAAATGCGTGTTAATCAACTGCTATATTATCAGTAAGGCTTCTGGTCAAGAGTTGGCTATTATTAATAGTTAAGTTTTGGTGGTGTCAAAAGTTATACATGAATTTTTGACTGTGTGGGTAAGTCAGTGCCCCTAAATCCATGTATTATTCAAGGTCACCTGTACATGATATAATTTTGTATTTGAGCTTAATATTTTAATGCATAGAATTCCTGTTCATGTAATGTGTTGTACAAGGTGAGAAGTATTAGTAGCTTCAGTGTTTTGCTAGCTCAAGAGAACCAAATCTCATACTTAACCATAATACTGCCAATATTAATAATGTATTGTTCGATGACTCTTTAAAGTTGCATTTTCCCTTGAATAAAATGCTCATATTGTTGTTATTGAAGTATATACTAGATATCCAATATAGTTATCGCTAGACATTTGGATGAGAAATAAAAATTTCATTGTGTATTCATTACTTCACTGCTATTTTTAAAATGTGGTACATATACAGATGGATCTACATATTGTTATCTGTTATTTAACTGAATGTGATTCTATTAACACAGAGCAGCCTTCTCTGATCCAGAGGTTTGCACTCCATAAGCATATTTGGATTCAATTTCCCCTAACATGCCTTCATTTGCATCAATGCAGAATTTGTTCATATAGTGAACCATGACTTCGTTCGGAAAAAAAATGCAAATTACAAATGCAATCTGGGTGCTAAAATTTCATGGCAGAACTTGGTATTCAATCAGACAATCTAAAACTTGATTAATTACTATTTTAAGTTATCAATTGAATAAAAAAACAAGATTAAATGAAATTCTGATATTGAATTTCTGGCCACAGTAGAATAACTGCTTTATGCATAGTATGTATATATATATATATATATATATATATGAAATAAATAGTTGATGACTGATTCATCAACATGTATATGTGTATACTGAATTAGAAAAAGATTGTGGGAACTCTGAGAAAATGGCCGCGGTAAGGAAGTCACTGAATTAGCTCGCGCAAACCACGGCAGCGAAAACACAAATCTGTAGGATACGATGAGCAGCAAAGGGACTCCCACGCGGACTACTTAGAGGTGGGCAGACCCGGCGGGTTCGGGAGTTGGGAGGCGAGGCGAGTGGAGACACGGGCGGCGCCCGG